>NC_135927.1:4092500-4177629 GCF_964058835.1 Carex rostrata | reverse complement strand
TACTAGATTCTGAAGCCATCTTGGGTATGATCTCTCTCTTTCTCTTTCTCTCTCACCCACTCAACTTGAGATTGCTGGTGCTTGTTCCTGCTTTGTATATGGAAAAAAAAAAAAGGTTGGTAGTAGTAAACCTATGCAACAGATTAACCTAGGAAGTCTTCTAGAGGAATTGCTAAAACCTATGCAACAGATTTCCAAGAAAATACAGAGTGATGAATCATATTTGCACTAGATAAGTCGAAATTTGATTTATTTGCTATGCACTTTGGAAACCGTAGTACGTACTCTTGAAATTGCAAATTTTTCAGTCTATCAAATCTTTCTCTGTTAGAAATTAGAATGCCCCCCAAAAAATACAAGCTCGTTTTTATATATAATTGATAAAATGGGCTCTAAATACTGAAGAATATTTATATTGAAGTATATTTTTATAATTTATAAAATAGGCAAAGGGCCTTGAATATTGAAGTATATTTTTATGCATCGGTGACCCGCTACACAGTTATGTTACTAAGATGTCTCATAGGATCCCAACTCGTTGAACCTGTCTCATATAGGTCCTTCCTAGCAAGAGGGAAATGCACCCAAAGGCGGCTTCTCGGAAATCAAATATATGTTGGAAAGAAAAAGAGAAAGTATATTGCGACTTTGCGAGGACTTCTAGGACTACTTGATTTCTAATAAATACTAGTAGTATCAACGTTTACAGAATACAAATAAATGCTGGTTTATGATCAGTTGAAGGTAAATTGAAAGAATTAATATTTAGTTTTCAAAATTTATGTAATTGTATACGATTTTCTATAAAGTTTATAGTAAAATGCTAAAGTCAAAGATATAATAAATTTGATTCCATTTGTAGTATAAAATTTTTACAGATTGATTTTCATTCAATGTTTGACTCTCATAACTTAAAAGTTTGGCTCCGCTCCTAATTATAATTCATTAACAACTATATATATATATATATATCTAAGTTCATAATCTTAATTAACATAATCTTGGACAGATAACTCATATATTCAAATTTTGCACAAAAGTTAGATCTAACTTTGTTATTATCACAATTGAATTTTTAGTGCTGATAAGGATAATATTATTTTTGGTGGTGATTCAATGAAAATATAATAATTTGACAATATTGTAATTCAAAATTTACAATGTAATACACAGCCTGCCTCAATTACAGACCGCACCAAATAACAAGCCCAACAAGGAGAGGTGACGAGATCCAACACAGGCCCAATATCACCAAATACCCAGGCCCACAAGACTCCACATAGGCCCAACTTCGGGAAGCTCCAGATAGGCAGCCCAGCAAGGACAAGAAAGGAGAAACCACAGTCCAGACCCAATTGGATTTGTGCTTGCTCTAAACCACACAGTAACAACGGATTTTGTGTGTTTGTTCATATTTTTAATAAATGATGATCTTATTTATGATTCAAATGTAATTAAAATTGTCAAAGAACATCCAACATCCAATATTAGAGCTTATTTATAATTTAAATATCACCAAATTGTCTATATATAAATCCCAATACACTTTTTTTTTTTAATTAGCATGCTCTAATAATTAAGTATACATCTAGATCTTAATGTATAAATCTCATTATAAATTATACATCTCTTTGAAAATTTAAATTAAAAGTCTGGACTCCATAAACCATGGTGTCCATGTGTTTTTTTTTTTTATTTTAATTTCTTGCACTGTTTGGTGGTGGGCCCCACATGTGGGAAATTAGGATATGACGTGAAGAGTTGCTTTGGAACAGTCAAGTCAACATTGGTTTGCGATGGATACATTTTATTATTAGAAACATTTTGTAGTTTTCCTCCAATTCAATTGTTCACTAATCTGTTAACTTTGAGTAAAATTAGGTCGGAGCAAGGAATTCGGATCACCTGAGGTACGTAACAAAATATTACTGTTTGAATCTGGACTGTCCAATGACAATCTGCAGTCTGCACGAGTACTATTAAAGTAACTCACTGTCTCAAATTTAAATTAACTCACTGTTTCCACTAATCTAAGCCTTCATCGAAACACACTCTCACTGTCTCACAAGATACGAGTCCCGAAGCAAGAGCCTGGTCTCTTGAATGAATAAAAAAAGGGGTCTACGTGGGTGGGGGAGGGGTCTGCGTGGAAGGAAGGAAGGGTGCGTCCCAACTCCCAAGTCCCAACATTTTTTTTATTTATAATATACAATATAGAGTTAGGCTAATATGACATTGGTGTTATTTGAAACTAAATAACACCAAATCTTAAACTCTTAGATCTGCTTTAAGATTCGTACAAAATAAAGTGCTTAAACAGTAAAAGCGGATATTACGAATCTTAAAGCAAATCTAAGAGTTTAAGATGTGGTGTTATTTAGTTTCAAATAACACCAATGTCATATTAGCCTAACTCTACAATATATATATTTTTGTTTTCATTCCATGGACGCCGTAGTTGGTGGCATACCGCATACGTACGTCCCGTACGTATATATTCTCTTTCATTCCGCTTTTCGATCTGGTGAGACGTCATAAACAATGGCCGGCGTCCATCTCGGACTCTACAATTTATGGCGGTTTCATTTTCTTATGATTCAAAATATTCAAAATATTTTCTGATTTGTATAAATTTATCTTTTTATTTTCCAATAATAAAAAATTCGTTGAGTAAAGGTTAGTCCTAAAAGATTGGATCCCAACTGTGTTGTGTTGTGAGCTTATATAATCTAATCTAATCTAATTTATAGATTTGTTGGCGCACCATGATTGTAATGATGGTAATGCTCAAGTAACGGGTCAAGATTGCTTCTTTCCAAATCATAACAAATAATCTGGGGGGGAATTTTATGTATATCCCTCAAAAACTTTGAATATTTGAAAAACTCATAAATTTATCTATTTTATTGTTTTCTCTATTAAAATTCATTTTAAAATATAAAGTACACATTTACTCTTTATTAAAAAAATTGTAACATGTTTTAGAAAAAATTTAGTCTTCTGATATCCGCCGAAAAATTGCTATGAATTGAATCTCTCCGTCTTCACTGAACAACTATTTTATCACATTAATTTCTTTTTTTTTTGGGGAAATGAAACAGAGACAGACTCACTCACATGATTAGGAGTGAAAACGGAGCGGATAATGCTGATACCATATCCGTATCCGCCTTACAATGAACGGATATGAATACAGATACGGATAGTAAACAGATATCAAAATTCAAAACCAAATCTGCTTTAAACGGATACGGATACGAAGCGGATAATTTACGAATACAGATTCGAATACGAATAGAAACGAATAATTATTGGATAATTAAGTTATATGAAATTTTAGGAGTAAAGCTAGCGTGTGACATGCTCACCAAGAAAGTTTGGTGAGCATAACTCCAAAAGTATATCGGATCGACGTCAAATATCAAATCCAAACCGTTGAAATCTATGTACTTCATGAGTGATGCATATACATGCAAAATTTTGAAAGTTTCGAGTTTATTTTCTACACGGTCAAGTGGTCAAAGAAATAATAAAAATTGAATATATAAAATAACTTATAATAAAATGTTCATTTCTTTGACCACTTGACCGTGTAGCAAATAAACTCGAAACTTTCAAAATTTTGCATATATATGCATCACTCATGAAGTACATGGATTTCAACGGTTTGAATTTGGCATTTGACGTCGATCCGATATACTTTTGGAGTTATGCTCACCAAACTTTCTTGGTGAGCATGTCACACACTAGCTTTACTCAAATTTTAGATATAAATATGAAATTATTAATTAATAAAACTTAAATATAAATAAAAAATGAATAATGCCTATACGTGGCATAGAGTATAAACAAGAAAATACATTCAAAAGGCTCATATCCAATAAAAACTTCACAGTGGTGTAGAATTTGGACAAAAGATGTTTGACAGTGACTCATCTAATAGCGTCCCGTGATGTGATTAAAGAAAACAAAGGAAAAATTTTGTTGTCCGGATGCCTGAGCGAGTAGTCCCACAATAAATGTGAATCTAAAGATGGATAGTATATAAGGTAGCGACTTCAAGTTATCATTTACAGCTAAGTGAAAATAGCAGCGTAGTTTATTAGATCCGGATAACACAACGGATGTCCGCTCTGTTAATGCTTTAGTATCTGTATCCGGTTGTTTTATTAGATCTGGATCTTACTCTGATTGCGGACTATTTTCAGCCCTTGACATGATTAGGGCTGGCAAAAAAATTCGAGGTTCGTGATTCGATTCGGGTTTGATTCGAGTTTGATTCCACTCGAAATGGGTTCGAATTGAAACAAACCAAACCAGGTTCGGTTTGGAATTAATTCAAACCAAACCCAAACCTAGCCTGGTTTGATCGAAATGGGTTCAATCATTTTTATGGTTCGAATCTCATAATAACATCGGCCGTCCATTTACCTGATGAAATTAAAATCCAAGATAAAGAGTCATAATTTAACTTAGCCGATACTCTATCGCTCTCAAATCTCAATAACCTAGTTCTTTCTCCACCTCTCTCTAACTCACTCTCCCTCTAGCTTTAAAATCTAGCCGACGGTCTCGGCGACTGGTTGTCTCTCCGGTTGTCACTCCTCTCTCCGTCCTAGATGACTGTCTCTCCTCTCTCTTCGATCGTCTCTCATAGTTCATACCAGGAAAGCTGTTTCTGATGTATTTTTTCATTAACAATTTTTCAACTTAAAAACACTCATTTCATAGTTCATACCGGTAAAAGGAAGCCATGTGAATTGTCATGCGCGAAAAAAATTAATGTATAAACTACCGGTATAACTAGGACTGCTAAAAAATAATTTAGTTCGTGATTCGATTCGGGTTCGATTAGAAAAATGTGTAGTTCGAAATGGGTTCGGTTCGAAACGAATCAAACCAGGTTCGATTCGAAACGAATCAAACCAGGTTCGGTTCGAAACGAATCAAACCAGGTTCGGTTCGAAATTAATTCAAACCAAACTCAAACCTAAGGTAAGTTCGGTTTGGTTCGTTGCCACCCCTAGACATGATGCATATTGAATTCATTTCTTGATATTAGGTAAATATCTGAATCCGTATTCAGAAATTATTTCGGATACGGATCTTAATCGGATCGCGGATTATCCGGTTCTATTTTCAGCTCTTGACATGATACATATTGAATTCATTTCTTGATATTGGGTAAATATTCGAATCCGTATTCAGAAATTATCCGGCCATTTTTATTAATACCCTTCAAAAAAACAAAATTTTAAAAATAACCCCTTCAAAAAAAACAAAAATTTTAAAAATAACCCCTTCAAAAAAAACAAAAATTTTAAAAATAACCCCGTAACCCTTTTTTTTTTAAAAAGCCCTGACCGCCTGAATCTGGGGCGGTCCAAAAATCAAGCAGACCGCCTCAGACTCAGGCGAGCCACACTCCAACCAGACTGCCCCTGAGAGGGGCGGTCCTCTTATTTTATTTTTATTTTTTTGAAAGTTGTGTTTTTTTTTAAAACAGAATTTTTTTTATTTTTTTATTTTTTGTATTGAAATATTAGAAATATTGAATATATTTCTTTAAATCAAATTATATTGTATTCCATCTATTTTTAAAGAAATATATTCAACATTTCTAATATTTCACTACAAAAAATAAAAAAATAAAAAAATTTCTGTTTAAAATAAAACACAACTTTCAAAAAAAAAAAAATTTAAAAATAAGAGGACCGCAGACCGCCCCTCCCAGGGGCGGTCCATTTTTTTTTTTTTTTGTAGTGAAATATTAGAAATGTTGAATATATTTCTTTAAAAATAGATGGAATACAATATAATTTGATTTATTAGAAAGACTGCAACAAATAACTTGGATCAATATTTTTCAGGCTGGATTTTTCGTGGCTGTAAGAAAAATTAATATATTTCTTTATGTGTTATTGGACAAAAATAAAAATGCTTAGATTCCGAGTTATCGATCCCGGTTCAAAAGTCACTTCTATGTAATCTAGAAAATATTGTAATCCTTTTAGAACATTTAATTTATGAAAAGTTGTATCTATTTTTGAAAAAAAACAAAAACTTTAAGTTATTTAATATTTGTTATTCAAAAAGAATTCTCAAAATAGATACAACTTTTTATAAATTAAATGTCCTAGAAGGATCACAATATTTTCTAGATTACATAGAAGTGACTTTTGAACCGGGATCAATAACTCGGAATCTAAGCATTTTTATTTTTGTCCAATAACACATAAAGAAATATATTAATTTTTCTTACAGCCGCGAAAAATCCGGCTTGAAAAATATTGATCCGGGTTATTTGTTGCAGTCTTTCTAATAAATCATTATATTGTATTCCATCTATTTTTAAAGAAATATATTCAATATTTCTAATATTTCAATACAAAAAATAAAAATAATAAAAAAAATTATGTTTAAAAAAAAAAGAACTTTAAAAAAAAAAAAATAAGAGGACCGCCCCTCCCAGGGGCGGTTTGGTTGGAGTGTGGTCTGCCTGGATCTGAGGCGGTCTGCTTGATTTTTGGACCGCCCCAGATCCAGGCGGTTGGAGCATTTTAAAAAAAAAAAGGATTATGGGATTATTTTTAAAATTTTGTTTTTTTTGAAGGGTATTAATAAAAATGGCCGGAAATTATCCTATCCGTTTAATTCGGATCACGGATTATTCGGCTCTATTTTCAGCCCTTGACATAATACATATTGAATTCAACAAAACAATGTGAGAATAAACATAAAAATAATAAATTATTTAATTAATTTGTTTGTTTCTAAGATAGTTAATAGTTAATTTATGATACAATGAAAAATCAGAAATTATTTAAAGATACCGGTCACTGGGAAGAATTACAAATTAATTTACCTAATGATATCCATATATTAATTTTTTTAATAAGAAAAATAATTTGTTAAATAATAAGTTAATTTTGTTACCATATCCGAATTATATCCGTATCCGTATCCATATCTATTTTGTTAAATATCCAATCCGTATCCGTATCCGTTTATTATCCGATCCGTATACATATCTGAAAAATAGAAACATATATGGATATAATTTTACCACTATCCGACCCGTTTGCACCTCTATAATGTTAGGTCCGCCAATGACTAGGGGATTTGGAAGCCATGGATTGTTTACTGGCTTGGGTGATACATGGGACAAAGTTTTGATTTTTAATCTTGGGAAACAATTACATTTTTTACCGGTTGCATTATTTAATTACGAGGATAAAATAGAAATTCCACAAATTTTAAATAATTTTTAAAAGAAAGGACCACAGATTGAGAAAATTTGTGGATTTTCAAAATTTTGAGGGGGTAAATATGATTGTAAATTTTAGAAGGAAAAATGAGTAATCTCGATTTTTTAGGGGTATACATGAAATTTTCCCTTATTTTATTTTGTTTTTGAGGGGTATACATGAAATTTGCAAAGTTCCTCTCTGCAAATTTCTCCATTCTGTTTCCTCACTCAAAAGCCCTCTCCCTCCCTCCTTAGCAAGTCTTCCTCTTTGGCCACTCTTTCAAGCGGCGGGGCCACCGGATCGGCGCCTCTGTTGCCCGTTTTTTTTATTTTTGATTGAAGTGTTGATTGATTTGGGCAGTTCCTTTTGGTGCTCTTGCTAGAGAAGGTAGCAGAGGTGAACTCTCAGAATTAGTGTGGTGAGATTTTTTTATGCAATTGATCATTTTTTTATGAAGCCTTTATCTGACTTTGATTAACTAGATAGGGTTCAATTTGGCAATCAACCTCAGTGAGGTTTCTTTTAGTTCACACAATGTTAATTAATTTTAACCTATTTTATCTGCATCAATTCTTAAGATATATAGCATGGCAAGGCCAATTTGCATCAACTGTTGGGTTACTAATGGTTCAATTGAATTAAATTTCTTGCTCATATCTGTCTGATTTTGACGAGGATTACAATTGAATTAGTTGTAGGCTGCATCCATTAATCAAGCACGGGGTCTCCGTTCTAAGAGATGAAAATACCCCGTCTTCTATCTTTAGTAAGTTGACTTTGGTTTCCTCAAGTATTTACACATTCTTAGTGTCAAATTGGAAATTAGCCAATTGGGGAATTTAATTTAGCATTATCTGACATTGATATCTTTTTCATAATATTTTAGTTAATGCAGGAAGTGTCATGGCAGAGTTTGAAAGTTTGCTCAAAGCAACCAGGAGTTGGTACTTTTATGTTAAAATTTTTAGTGGTCTATATTATATTGTTTGTGCATACTCAGGAATAAAAAGGTTTCTCAGAGTTTTCTTAGTCCAGCGATTTTTGAATGTGTGCAATGCTCAACAGCGACTAAGCATTTGTTGAACTAAAGCATAATATGTTAGCCAATGGAATACTGGCATCTATGGGTCTGTATGTACAAGAAGAGTTAGGTTATGGTACTATCCATAGCGCATATTGGTCCATGCTATGGATCAATAGCTTCATTTTCAATGTCCAAAAATGAATCTAAACCGTTCAACATGATCTCCATAGAAAAATATACTTGTATATCCAATTTTACAGTTTTTTTAGAATATTTTTACTATTTTTTTTTATATAGATAGAAATTCACTTGATCTAAAGATTCTAGACCGTTCAAAATTAGTGATTAGAAGATCTAAAAGATATAAAATTTAGTATGCAAGTACATTTTCATATAGAAATAGCTTTGAACGGTTGAGAACAACTACTTGAACTTTGAAAATGAAAATATTGATCTTTATTATGGACCAATCTGTGCTATGCATAGTACCATAGCCTCACTCGTACCAGAATGTAACACCAACCCTTTATTCTTACTGTTTTCTCAGTACAGTATTTGAAATGTACATTTCCTCAGGTTAAGTTCTATTAATTGTCTTAAACAGCTGAGGAGGATCCGGAGGAGGATCTAGAGGTACACCTCGGCCAGCTCAAGAGATTTTCATTGTTGGAGTTACAAGTCGCAACTGATAATTTTAGCAATGGAAACCTCCTTGGCATTGGTGGTTTTGGAAAGGTACATCAAGCCTGAAAACTTTACATTCCTTTAAACCGGGACCCACTTAAGTTTGACCTGATCCAAACCCTAGTGGTTTAAATCTGAAGAATCTTGATACATAACCTCAATATTGACCTCAATTGAAATACTTGATTGCAACCTTGAAGTATTTCTATGGACAGTTATCAAGAGTGAGGCTATGTTACTTTGAAAAGTGCGGATTGGCCAGTACTATGGATTAATATCTCTGTTTTTGAAGTTCAAATAGTCAATCTGAACCGCTCAACATGATATCTATATGAAAATGTAGTTGGAGACCGGATTTTACTTTTTTTAGAAACTTTTGCTATTTTTTAGATAGGTTGAAAATCACTATTTGCAGATCATGCAGAATTTTTAATTAGGTGATTTTCTACTTTAAAAAATAGTTAATAAATTCTAATAAATGCAAAATTTGATCTCCAAGTATATTTCAAATGAAGATCATGTTAAATGGTTCAAATCGACCGTTTGGAATTTGGAAAAGATATGGATCCATAGTATGAATCTGTGTGCGCTTTGCAAAGTAGCATAGCCTCACTCCAACTATCAATATGCACCTGAAATATAAGAAACTTGCATCAACTAAAACTGTCAATTAAAAATCCAAATTGAATGGACTGAACAATTAGTAATCACCCAATCTGACCCAAGCTTAACCTGATCAGCTGATCTGATACCTCTAATTTTTTAGCACCAGAAAAATTTGCCATTATGCGTTGATGCCTGTGAAACCCTAAATTTGGTACTTAGACCAGGTGTACAAGGGAAGGTTAGTAGATGGGTCTATGGTGGCAGTAAAACGACACAAGGAGGAGCGGAGCACAAGCCGTGAACTCCAGTTCCAGGCAGAATTGGAGGTCAGTATGGCAGTGCACCGCAATCTCTTGAGATTACGCGGGTTTTGCATGACCCCAACTGAACGGTTTCTAGTTTATCCCTATATGGCCAATGGAAGTGTGGCGTCTTGCTTAAGAGGTATTATTGCCCCTAATAAGTATAGTACTCATCTACAGCTTGTTTGGTTCAATTTCAATATTTTGAGTAGTCATGGTTCAAATGAATTTGTATCCTCTGAGTTAGCTCAAATTTTGAGCTTTGATCCGGACCGTCTGATTTAAATCCGCATGAATATTGAAGCCCTGTGCATTACAGGAGTTCGCCGGACTGGCCTGGATTTTGATCGGGCGGTCCGGAGCTAAAATCAAAATTTGAGTTAACTCAGAGGATGCGGACTTGGTTTAAATGGGGTTTATAAACCTAAATTCTGAAGCTCAATATTGCCTACATTGTTAGTTTGATCGGCTTATTACAAAGACAAGCTAGTTAATGTTGCAATATGTGCACTTAAATTAATTGTGTTCTCTAATAGGAACGTCTCTGTAATGTTTTTTAATTATAGAAGTAATATTAAAATAATATTGGTTCTAATCGGATTATATTTGGTGGAAACAACCAAAAAAAATTTGATCCCTTCCAAAGGAACCGAATTTTTTTTGGGGGTACCTCTGAAGGCCTGCTAATAATTTTTCGGTTTGGTAAAAAAAAATTCTCAAGGGAATGAAAAAAAAATTCAGTCCCTTTAGAAGGGACCAAAATTTTTTTTTTTTCAGTTCTTTCTTCCGAATCAACTTACCCATCTAATCCAACTAGAACCTAATTTATTTTAATATTATTTCTATAAATAAAAAATTCTGCTTTTTCTGTCACAACAAGCTCTATAACTACTGGCACCTATAACTGGTACAGCATCGCACATTAGCTCTGAAATAACGTCTCAGATGTGCCATTTTACGAATTACGTATACAACCCGAACTTATGCGTTACATTCGTGTTGTAGTTAGTGTGTACAGACTTCTGACAAGGCTCTAATCTCGTCATTTGTAAATTTTTCATAGAGCGAGTTGAGAATGTGTCACCACTTAGTTGGCTGAAGCGCAGAAGAATCGCACTGGGGGCCGCGCAGGGGCTGTTGTACCTACACCATTGCGACCCCAAAATCATCCACCGGAATGTAAAAGCGACAAACATTTTACTAGACGAAGATTTTGAGGCGGTGGTTGGAGATTTCGAGCTTGCAATGTTGATGGATTCCAAAGACACGCATGTTACTACGGATGTGTGGGGGACCTTCGGGCATATGGCTCCAGAGTATGCGTTGACCGGGAAATTGTCAGAGAAAACAGATGTTTTTGGTTACGGGATTATGTTGTTCGAGCTTATTACAGGGCGACGAGCGTATGATTGTGCCAGGCTGCCGAATGATGATGACGTGACGAATGCTAATTATGTGTTGCTGCTTGATTGGGTACATGAATGTTTTGAATAATCAACCATCATAAAAATGTGTTAGAAAAATCGAAAAATTCTGCATTTCCCCCCTTTTTTTGGATGAATTTCATATACCCCTCAAAAACTTCGAAATTGCATATTTTACCCTCTAAAATTCATTATATCATATTTAGTTATTTACCCTTCTAAATTTCAAAAATTCACAAATTTACTCATTTTATTGTCTTTTATATTAAATCTCATTTCAAATTCATAATATCATATTTACCCGAAGCAGATGACGTGCTGCTGCTTGATTGGATACTATTTCAATTTCTTTTTTTGAAGGTCTACTATTTCATTTTCTTTGTTATAATTTTTAGGTGATGGTTACTGTCATCTATTCATCCATCCATTTAAGTGTATTTTATTTATAGGAATTAATATAAAATAATATAGGGTATTAGAATGATTGCCCGAACATTTTGATGCATGCATAGACAGAGTCATTAAAAAAAAGTTCGGCTCCAAATTAGCAACGGATTTGAATTTTTTTCCGATTCTAATGTTTGGATTGTTCCGATCCTATGTCAACAAGTCCAGCAACGTCTGTGACGTGTGATGAATTTAATGGATCAGAATATAAAATTTGGCTCCATAGAATGGAGGGGCATTGCTTTTACGGTTCCGTCAATGGCATCAAAAACCTAGTGTACTCATTCTAATGCTATATACTATTCTAATAGTTTATATAAATAAAAAAAAAATTGTCCATTCAACCATCCTGGATCAATCATCCTAAATTCCATGTAATGCATGCACATCATGAATAATCACCATCATGAAAATGTGTTAGAGCTCGCAAAAAATTTGAATATTTTTTAGTTTCAAGAAATATATATATATATTAAATCATGCTGACTTGTCTACAAATAGGTCAAAGGGCTTTTAAGGGAGAAAAAACTCGACATCATAATTGACCCCAACCTGAGAAACAACTTCATAGAGATCGAGGTAGAGTCATTGATCCAAGTTGCCTTGCTGTGCACTCAAGACTCTCCAATGGGGAGGCCCAAGATGTCAGAAGTAGTACGGATGCTTGAAGGAGACGGCCTTGCTGAGAGATGGGAAGAGTGGCAAAAGATGGATGTGGTACGAATCCAAGCTGATTATATGTACATCGACTCAGACTAATAACCTTGCTGCCATTGAATTGTCTCGACCCAGGTGATCTAGTATGAGTGAGGCGTTGGTAATCGACCCGTATTATGGATCTATATCTCTATTTTTAAAGTTTATATAGTTGATCCAAATAGCTAAATACGATGTCTATATTATAATGAACTTGTAGACCAAATTTTATATTTTTATAAAAAAATTTACAATTTGTTTAGATAAGTAAAAAATCAATGAGTTTTTTACATTCTTCTGTGCACAAAAGGTGATCTAGTTTTTCTAATTATCACAATTGAATTTTTAGTGCTGATAAGATAATATTTTTTTTGGTGATGATTCAATGATAATATAATAATTTGACAATATTGTAATCTAATTCAATATACCCAGCCTGCCTCAATTACAGAATGCACCAAATAACCAGCCCAACAAGGACAGTCGACAAGATCCAACACAGGCCCAACCGCACCAAATAACCAGGCCCACAAGACCCAACATAGGCTCACCACTTTTATCGTTTTAAGGAGAAAATTGTTATTTAGCTAGGATGGTTTGTGAATTTTTAAGGAGAAATTCATTTATGATTCAAAAATTCACCAAAATTGTCAAAAAAAAAAAATAATCGAATATGACTTCTCCTTGCATTACACGTATGAAAATAGAAGCCTCTGTTTCTCTCTTTTAATTACATGTCAGACATATAACTTTCAGAAAAATGTACATAAAAATATTATGGTTAACCTTACATGACATGACAATAATACAAATATAATAATCCAACATTTAACTGCTATACTACACATGTATATTGTATACTTCTAGAACTTACCCTAAGAAAAAGTTTATATACTAAATTTCCCATTGCCCTAGAACTTCTAGAAGCCTCTGTTCCTCTCTTTTTATATGGACATCATATTTAGCTGTTAGAGTCCATATTTAGCTGTTTGGATCCATAATATTGGTCGATTACCATAGCCTCACTCAAATACTACTTGATCAATTGGGTTGAGACAATTCAATGGCAGCAAGGTTATTAGTCTGAGTCGATGAACACCTCCCCCTGTTGGGCTACTAAATCATTTTGGATTTGTACCACCTCCCCCTTTTGCCACTCTTCCCATCTCTCTGCGAGGCCATCTCCTTCGAGCATCCGTACCACTTGTGACATCTTGGGCCTCTCCAGTGGAAAGGCTTGAGTGCACAGCAAGGCAACTTGGATCAATGACTCTACCTCGATCTCTATCAAGTCGTTTCTCAGGTCGGGGTCAATTATGATGTCGAGTTTTTTCTCCCTTAAAAGCCCTTCGACCTATTTATAGACAAGCCAGCATGCTTTAATGAATATTTCTTGAAACTAAAAAATATTCAAATTTTTTGCGATCTCTCTAACACATTTTTATGATGGTTGATTTTTCAAAATGTGCTTGCATTACTGGGAATTTAGGATGATCAATCAATGATGGTTGAATGGATGGAATGAATAGATGACAATAATTGTCGCATAAAAATTAGAACGTAACAAACAGTGATGACAATAATTGTCGCATAAAAATTAGAACAGAACATACAGTGATGACAATAATTGTCGCATAAAAATTAGAACAGAACAGATCAATGATGCAAAGTGCATATTGGTCCGTACTATGCATATTTAAGAAAATAGTAAAAAATTCTAAAAGATATAAAATTTAGTTTGCAAGTACATTTTCATATTGAAATCATGTTAAATGGTTTCAATCAACTATCTGAACTTTGAAAAAATAAAATATTGATTTATAGTACAGACCAATCTGCAATATGCATAGTACCAACTGCCATTACCTCACTCTTTATCTCTTGGCTCTAGAAAATATGAAAAAAAAATTGATGACTTTACTAACACATTTTTAGGATGGCTGATTATTCAAAATAAGCATGCATTGCCCAAGGAATTTAGGGAAATAATCGTCACATAAAAATTAAAACAAAACAAATAAAACAGTACCCAATCAAGCAGCAGCAGGTCATCATCATTCGCCAGCCTGGCAAGATCAAACGCCCGTTGCCCCGTAATAAGCTCTAACAACATAATCCCGTAGGCAAAAACATCTGTTTTCTCAGAGGATTTCCCGGTCAACGCATACTCCGGAGCAATATGCCCCCAGGTCCCACACACATCCGTAGTAACATACGTGTCTTTGTAATCCATCAACATTGCAAGCTCAAAATCTCCGACCACCGCCTCGAAATCTTCGTCTAGTAAAATGTTCGCTGCTTTTACATCCCGGTGGATGATTTTGGGGTCGCAATGGTGGTGTAGGTATGACAGCCCCCGCGCGACCCCCAATGCGATTCTTCCGCGCTTCGGCCAACTAAGTAGTGGCACATTCTCAACTCGCTCTATGAAAAATTTACAAATGACGAGATTAGAGCCTTGTCAGAAGTTTGTGCACACTAACTACTACATGTGATGCTGAACCAGTTATAGGTGCTAGTAGGGATAGAGCTTGTTGTGTCACAAAAAGCAAAGAAAAAATTATTTCTTAGAAATAATATTAAAATAATAAAGGTTCTAGTTGAATTACAAGGGTATTTTGATTCGGTAGAGAGAACTGAAAAAATATTTTGGTCCCTTCTAAAGGAACCGAATATTTTTTTTTCAGTCCCTTTGGAATTTTTTTTTAAACCAACCTAAAAATTATTAGCAGGCCTATCTAAAGCTACCCTAAAAAAAAATCGTTTCCATTAGAAGGGACCAAAAATAATTTTTGGTTCTTTCCACCGAATATAAATACCCTTTAAATCCGTTTAGAACCTTATATTATTTTCATATTATTTCTATAAATAAAAAATATGGCACATATTGCAACAGAAACTAGCTTGTTTTGGTAAGCCGTTCAAGCTAACAATGTAGGAAATATTGAGCTTCAGAATTTGGATTTATAAACCTCATTTAAACCATGTCACATGAGAATTCGGGCCAATCTGGCCAATCCGGCCAATGCCTGTAATGCTTGGGGCTTTAATATTCATGTGGATTTTAACCAGACGGTCCGGATCTAAGCTCAAAATTTGAGTTACCTCAGAAGATATGAATTGATCATTTGAACCATGACTACTCAAAATATTGAAACTGAACCAAACAAGCTGGAGATGAGTACCACAATTATTAAGGGTAGAGCCAATCTTTCAAGCTGTGGTGATCAAATGTGAATGGGGATTAAATCATAGAAAATTTTCATGATGCATATAAGGGTCAATTTTAGTGTACTCCATAGCAATTTGTTCTAATACATGATATACAATTTTTTTTAAAATGAATGTGCATCCGCCTCTCATAATTGTGGTCCCAATTTGCGAGCAATAATACCTCTTAAGCAAGACGCCACACTTCCATTGGTCATATAGGGATAAACTAGCAACCGTTTGGTTGGGGTCATGCAAAACCCACGTAATCTCAAGAGGTTGCGGTGCACTGCCATACTGACCTCCAATGCCATCTGGAACTCGAGTTCACTGCGGGCGTTGCACACCTCCTCTTGTTTTACTGCCACCAGAGACCCATCTGCTAATTTTCCTTTGTACACCTGGTGTAAGTACCAAATTTAGGGTTTCGAAGGCATAATGCCGACATTTTTTTTTTAAAATGTCCAAACAGTCAATTCGAACCGTCCAACATGATGTTCATATGACATGTACTTGGAGATTAATTTTACATTTATAAAAGAATTTTTTACTATTTTTTAAAGTAGAAAATCACATAATTTTAAAATTCTACACCATCCAAAAGTAGTGATTTTCAACCTATCTAAAAAATAGCAAAAGTTTCTAAAAAAAGTAAAATCCGGTCTCCAACTACATTTTCATATAGATATCATGTTGAGCGGTTCAGATTGACTATTTGAACTTCAAAAACAGAGATATTAATCCATAGTACTGGCCAATCCGCACTTTTCAAAGTAACATAGCCTCACTCTTGATAACTGTCCATAGAAATACTTCAAGGTTGCAATCAAGTATTTCAATTGAGGTCAATATTGAGGTTATGTATCAAGATTCTTCAGATTTAAACCACTAGGGTTTGGATCAGGTCAAACTTAAGTGGGTCCCGGTTTAAAGGAATGTAAAGTTTTCATGCTTGATGTACCTTTCCAAAACCACCAATGCCAAGGAGGTTTCCATTGCTAAAATTATCAGTTGCGACTTGTAACTCCAACAATGAAAATCTCTTGAGCTGGCCGAGGTGCACCTCTAGATCCTCCTCCGGATCCTCCTCAGCTGTTTAAGACAATTAATAGAACTTAACCTGAGGAAATGTACATTTCAAATACTGTACTGAGAAAACAGTAAGAATAAAGGGTTGGTGTTACATTCTGGTACGAGTGAGGCTATGGTACTATGCATAGCACAGATTGGTCCGTAATAAAGATCAATATTTTCATTTTCAAAGTTCAAGTAGTTGTTCTCAACCGTTCAAAGCTATTTCTATATGAAAATGTACTTGCATACTAAATTTTATATCTTTTAGATCTTCTAATCACTAATTTTGAACGGTCTAGAATCTTTAGATCAAGTGAATTTCTATCTATATAAAAAAAAATAGTAAAAATATTCTAAAAAAACTGTAAAATTGGATATACAAGTATATTTTTCTATGGAGATCATGTTGAACGGTTTAGATTCATTTTTGGACATTGAAAATGAAGCTATTGATCCATAGCATGGACCAATATGCGCTATGGATAGTACCATAACCTAACTCTTCTTGTACATACAGACCCATAGATGCCAGTATTCCATTGGCTAACATATTATGCTTTAGTTCAACAAATGCTTAGTCGCTGTTGAGCATTGCACACATTCAAAAATCGCTGGACTAAGAAAACTCTGAGAAACCTTTTTATTCCTGAGTATGCACAAACAATATAATATAGACCACTAAAAATTTTAACATAAAAGTACCAACTCCTGGTTGCTTTGAGCAAACTTTCAAACTCTGCCATGACACTTCCTGCATTAACTAAAATATTATGAAAAAGATATCAATGTCAGATAATGCTAAATTAAATTCCCCAATTGGCTAATTTCCAATTTGACACTAAGAATGTGTAAATACTTGAGGAAACCAAAGTCAACTTACTAAAGATAGAAGACGGGGTATTTTCATCTCTTAGAACGGAGACCCCGTGCTTGATTAATGGATGCAGCCTACAACTAATTCAATTGTAATCCTCGTCAAAATCAGACAGATATGAGCAAGAAATTTAATTCAATTGAACCATTAGTAACCCAACAGTTGATGCAAATTGGCCTTGCCATGCTATATATCTTAAGAATTGATGCAGATAAAATAGGTTAAAATTAATTAACATTGTGTGAACTAAAAGAAACCTCACTGAGGTTGATTGCCAAATTGACCCCTATCTAGTTAATCAAAGTCAGATAAAGGCTTCATAAAAAAATGATCAATTGCATAAAAAAATCTCACCACACTAATTCTGAGAGTTCACCTCTGCTACCTTCTCTAGCAAGAGCACCAAAAGGAACTGACCAAATCAAATGAACACTTCAATAAAATAAAATAAATGGGGCAACATAGAAGGCAGTGATTTTGTTGCCAAGCCAAAAAGAGAAAGAATGACACAATTGATCACACGTGGCAGTGCCAGAGGCGCCGTTCTTCTGGAAAGAGCAGTCAAGGAGGAAGACTTGCCGAGGAGGGAGGAAGAGGGCTTTGAGTGACGAAACAGAATGGAGAAATTTGCAGAGAGAAACTTTGCATTATATGAATAAGGAAACAAAATAAAATAAGGGAAATTTCATGTATACCCCTGAAAAACCGAGATTACCTATTTTTCCTTCTAAAATTTACAATATCATATTTACCCCGTCAAAAGTTTGAAAATTCACAAATCTTTTAAAAATTATTTAAAATTTGTGGAATTTCCATTTTATCCTCATAATTAAATAATGCAACCGGTAAAAAATGTAATTGTTTCCCAAATTTCAAAATCAAAACTTTGTCCCATGTATCACCCAAGCCAGTAAACAATCCATGACTTTCAAATCCCCTAGTTATTGGCGGACCTAACAGAGGTGCAAACGGATCGGATACGGATCAGATAGTGATAAAATTATATACGTATCTGTATACGAATTGGATAATAAATAGATACGGGTACGGATTGGATATTTAACATAACATATATGGATATAATTCGGATATGGTAACAAAATTAACTTATTATTTAACAAATTATTTTTCTTATTAAAAAAATGAAAACAATTTAATATATGGATATCATTAGGTAAATTAATTTGTAATTCTTCCCCAGTGACCGGTATCTTTGAATAATTCCTGATTTTTCATTGTATCATAAATTAATTTAGTTCAACGTAGAACTATTAACTATCTTAGAAACCAACAAATAAATTAAATAATTTATTATTTTTATGTTTATTCCCACATGTTTTGTTGAATTCAATATGTATCATGTGAGTGAGTCTGTCTCTGTTTCATTTCCCAAAAAAAAAAAATTAATGTGATAAAGTAGTTGTTCGGTGAAGACGGAGAGATTCAATTCATAGCGGTTTTTCGGATATCTAAAAATTTGAAATATATTTGATTCCAAAATTAAAATTGTATCCGTATTTCAATCCATATAAATTATATCTGTATCTGTATTGCAACTATCCGTATTCGAATATTTGAAATCTGCTCCACTGCCATTTGATTTATTTCAATATTTGTATGTTTGCTTTAATATTCATTCGTACTCGCTTTAATATTTGTGCAGATTAAGTGCACACAGATTTTAATGCATATCAGATAGCAGTGGAGCCCATCGAATTCAAAAGTGAATGTGATATCCATCGAAAATATTTTTTTTCTCATAATATAAATTTTAGAAAGGAAAAAAATATATATATTGCGAGAACTTGATTTCTATCAAGTACTAGTCAAAACCAAGATTGTAGGGTTAACAAGACCAAACAATCTAAACCAGTTAACATTCTCTTTATATTAAAAATGTCATTTTACATTTTTATTATACTTTAATTATTTTTTTAGATAAAAAAAATAAGAAAAATTGTGAGATTGCCACTTCAAAATTGGAAATATAGAAATACGTATTTAAAACAGAATTTTTCAGATTATTTTTAATAAAAAAAAGTATAAAAATTATATCAGAATGACAATCTCACAATTTAAGAGGTTTTGTAGTGGCAATTTTACAATTTTAAAGTTTATAGTGGCAATCTCACAATTTCAAAATTTTGTAGTGGCAATCTCACAGTTTTCCCTTAATAACTTGATTTGAAAATTTTGAATCATCAAAAACCAGTGATTTTCTACCTATTTAATTTTTTTTTAAGAAGATTTAAAAAGTATAAAATTTGAATTACAAGTACGTTTTTATAAAAATATCAGGTTTAACTGTTGAAGTTAATTATAATTTTGTTGCATAACGTGTATGATTAATTTATTAAGTAGAGATGGACCCTACAGTCACATGTCCGAAAAGACATTATATTATAATAATGTAGCAGTAGAGTGGACCCCACAGACATATGGAGATCAATTATTGAAGACAAGAAGCCCACTCGGAATTATTGATGAACATTTTCATGCTTCAGAGGCTAAGGTCTTGTTCGGTTGCACTAGTGGGAATAGGAATGGGTACGGGAATCCAAAATTTTGAATTGAAAATTACTGTTTACGTGGGAAAAAAAAAATTCAATTTGAGTGAATTTTTATTTCCTCACGTGAAAAATAAATTTTAGTTTACAGCCGAACAGGCCCTAAGCTAACAAGGAGGCTGATATCCACCCATTTTTTATCCCAATTTGTCACTTTTTAGTGCCCTCACATAACTTTTTTTATTTCTTTTTTTTTCAGTACTGTATTTCGATTGTTACTGTAGCAATCACAACTATTACCACATTAATTACAACACTGCGATACAGTTTACTCAATATTTGCGATACAGTTTACTCAATATTTTTATTTAGAATTAAGAATTATTGAACCTGTGTTGTGTAAATATCCAGTCCACATTGTCTGCATTAATTCAAAAGAGTATCTTTTGAGTTAATGCATCTTGGTATTGTAAATGGAGCTCATTCGGCTCTCATCTAAAATATAGGGGTTTTTAATATTAGTACGGTTTTAATTGACACGAATCTTCAAATTAATCGGACGGTCTAGATAAATTAACTCAAAAAATTTCTTTTTGAGTTAACGCAGAGAAAATGAATTCGTAAATATCGATTGCTCTGAACATTTCGAATTGTATGAAAATACAATTCTCTTAATTTGAGAGGCAAACAGTCTCATAAAGACATTAGACATGTATCTCCCAACAAAAGAAAAAACGATCTGGATCTGTTGACCATCTTCTAGTCCCAAATTAAAGTCACTTTCTTTTTTGCATCTTACAGAGCAAATTAAGAGAGAGAAAGAGAGCTAGAGAGGGAGGTTGCAATAGAACAAGATGACTCAGGCAATCGTGTCCGCTGTGGTAAAGAAGTTAGCAGATCTAGTCATCGACGAATTCCGCTTACAGATTGGATTAGGCCGCAAAGTCAATGAGGTGAAGCTTCAACTGAGTCAGATGCAGTGCTTTCTGAAGGATGCTGACTCAAAGAAGAAGAGAGGTGATGAGAGGATCAAGGGATGGGTGCACGATGTGAGGAATGTCGCATATGAGACCGAGGATGCGATCGACACATTCCTTGTTGAAGCCAACCCACGAAAGCTCGGTTTCATCCCGAATGGGCTAGCTCGTCGCACTCTTAGTGAGAAGCTTTCTAGGATCCAAGCCAAACTTCGCATAATCTCCGAAGGTAGAACTACTTTTGGAATAAAAGATCTTAGTGAAAATGGAGGTCACTCTGAAAGCCTTTTCCAAACACAACCTTCTTTTAAACGTCGTGTGCTCCCTGATGTCGATAATAGCGAAGTTATTGGTTTTGAGGCTGAAAAGAGAGAAATAATCAATTTGTTAATGTTGCACGGGAGGAGCGACCAAAGCCGGCGTGTGATTTCCATAGTCGGACCTGGTGGGCTTGGCAAGACCACCCTTGCTCAGAAGGTGTATACTAGTTCAACTGTAAGGAATCATTTTGATTCTTGCTTATGGATAACTGTCTCCCAAAATTTTAATCTCCTTGATGTATTAAAGAAAATACGCATGAAACTTGCAAATTCTACAGAGTTGAAAGGGGAAAGCCAAGAAGATCAGATTGTATTTCTATTAGGAGAAGTCAACGCATTATTGAAAAACAAGAATTACCTAATTGTCTTAGATGATGTGTGGAGCGAAAAAGTCTTTACCCAGCTAGAGACTGGCCTCGTCAATGTTGGGAACGGGATCCGGGTGCTAATGACAAGCCGTTTCTTTAATGTAGCAAATTGCGCAGATTCTAGTGGTGTGTATCCTCTTCGGTTTCTCAGCGAAGGAGAAAGCTTAAGGCTTTTGCTAAAGAAGGCACTTCTGAGCAGCGATCCCTCGCCAAAGTGTCCAGACGAACTGTCGGATCTCGCTAGAAAGCTAGTTAAGAGATGCGATGGCTTGCCTTTGGCACTCATTGTGTTGGGTGGCCTCTTGTCAAGTAAACCTCCTATGCCCCGAGAATGGTCTAGAGTGCTCCAGATGTTGGATTGGCATGTCCTTGGCGACGGAGAATGCATGAGAATTCTAGCCACCAGCTATGATGATCTGTTGTATCTTCACAAATCATGCTTCCGGTAAATTTATATTTTTTTTTTAACTTAAAAATACTAAATTGTTTAATTAAAGATTAATTTTTTTAGGTAAAAAATTGAATAATATATCTACACAAACAGTCATGTAAGTACCTTGGCTATTTCTCTGAGGCCAGTTTATATCCACCCCTTACAGGCTCAGGAAATTGTTTAGGAAGAGAGGTCATGATTTCTTACTAATTAATAATCAATTCTTGTTCTTGATACTTTTTTTTTTGGCATATGTTTCAGGTACTTAGCATGCTTTCCGGAGGACTATGAAATTCAAGCGGAACCCCTCATGAATATGTGGATCGCTGAAGGCTTAATAGATGTAAGAAATGGAATGCAATTAGAGGGTTGTGCCGAAGATTATTTGGAGGAGTTAGTGCAAAGGTACTATTGTCATCAATATAGGAATATTATAACATAATACATCTCTAATAACCCCCTGAATTTTGAATTTTATTTGTGTCCCCCCCTCCGGAATTTTATTTGATCCTCTGAAACTCTAATTTGTAATTTTGGTTAAATTGAGAGTTAAAATTAGAATTAACTCCTTAGATTCTGATTGGGAATTAAGATTAGAAGTTAAAGTATTGATCATAAGTTAGAGCATTGTTTTTTATTTAGTACATGATTAGCTAATGGGTTTGAATCCAATTCGCTATTTTCTTGCCCCCCGGCGAATTTCGTGGATCCGCCCCTGTTTAGATATCTCGGCTGTTAGAATGGTCCACTGCAACTTGTAGTTTGGACTATTAGTATGTCATAAATATATGAATATTACCGCCAGTTCCCACTAAAAAATTAATGTGTATAAAATTCCTTTCTCCTTTTACATCTATTTTTGTATTGGAACTTTGAAGTGTGTTGCGAAATTTCATATTTCTATGTTAATTAACAATTGAGTTATACAAACTTTTTTGTTGATTTCTGAAAGACTGAAACGGTTTGTTATAGTAAATGGTTATGTACAGCTAATCTGTTAGTATGAAAAACATATCATTCAAATGCATAAGAAATTATTTTACCTCAAAATGAAAAAAAAAATTAAACATAAATTGTTGGAAATAGCTAAATTAAATGTGTTATTTGAAATCGATAGTTAAATAGGTATTTGTTGCAATTTAAGAATTTTGGGTCGAGTTGTAAAATTTCTTAAGTTGAAACTTTATCACAACTCAAGAGTGCAGAAGCATTTGGCAGCATTACCCCATAACTTTTATGAATTAAATTAATGTGTAGATTGTAATAATTTATTTTACCTTGTCTTCATAACAACTTTTACCATGGAAGTAACCAAAGCAGAGCCTCTGTTACAGATGTTCTATTAAACATAAAAAATAGGATTCTTAAAAAAAAGGAAGATTGTTTCTGTTGTTTGCATAATTTACCTTACTCTGTTACTCAAAGTTTTGTAGCTGCAACTTGATTGGCAATTTACAATTTACAGTGTGCTAACATAAGAAAACATATTTTTATTTTATTTTCCTTTTTTTTTTAATCCATTTCTTTTGTACAATTAAACACACAGATGTTTGGTTCAAGTTGTTGAGAGATCTCCTGATGGTGCTATCAAGTCCATCCGGGTTCACGATCTTTTGCGTGAAGTTGCATTGAGTGAAGCCAAAGAAAATGATTTCCTTTACATCTGGAAGGAAGAACATGTAGAGCAGGATGTAAGCATGACACGGCGAGTGGCATTTCACAAAGGGATCGATGCGAGTAACGACAATGATGATCCAGGTGCCTCTACCAAGATTTCAAATATCAAAATGCCCAAACTTCGAACATTCTTGTATTTAGACCAATGCAACGACATCATAGGTAGTAGATTTCTTTTGCTCAGAGTCTTGGAACTAAGAAACACAAAAAGTTTCAAAGACCTACCAACGGATTTGAAAAAAATGATCCACTTGAGATACTTGGGTTTGGAAGGGACTCAGGTATTTGTAATCCCGTCATGGATTGGTCATTTGCAAAATCTCCAAACCTTTGATATAAGTCATACAGTGATCCAAGAGTTACCAGAAAGTTTCTGGAAAATCACTAGTTTGAGGCATGTTCATTACTCTTCAATCTCTTCTTATGTGGATCAATTCTATTGTCCATTGGTGGGACCACCATCAACTGCAAACTTAGTGAACCTAAGAAGCCTTGGAAGTTTCCAAGTTCCAATATCATGGAAGAAAAGCTTCCCTTATCTCATTGGTGTTCGTAAGTTGAACCTACACTGTAAGGACAGGAATGATGGCATGCTGATGCATGACCTCATATCCAAGTTGAAGAACCTCCTCTCAGTGAGATTTGATAACTTTTATCCTCCAAGAAAGATGATTGATTTCAGCACCTCACCGAGTTACGAAAACATACACACCATGTGTCTCTCTGGGAATGCAACTGTTGGAATTGCTGAATTGCCAGCAAACCTAACCAAGCTAACACTTTTCTCCTTTGTTTTGAATGGTGATCCAATGCCCAAACTTGAGAAATTGCGTAGTTTGAAGTGTCTGGACCTGAACTTCATTACCATTATGGCGGATACCATAGTTTGCACGTATGGAGGTTTCCCCCGACTTCAAAGTCTGAAACTCAATCATGTCCAGAAAATAATGGAATGGAAGGTAGATTACGGAGCATTGCCTGTGCTCAACTACCTTCTTATTAAATCCTGCAATGATTTACGTGCTCTTCCTGACCTACAGTGTGTGACCACCCTACAGGAGCTGAAGATAGACCCAGAACTCCAGTCAAAAATTAAGAACAAGTCAGGGGAGGAATGGCAAAAAGTCAAACATATACCAACCATTATTTAAACCCAATGATTATTTGAGACATCACATGGTTGAATTGCCGACTCGTTGTGGAGATATGTATTTTCTTATGAAGGTTTAATTGTTATAGTTTATGTTTTCTTTTATGAAAATATAATTAATTGGCACTTCACATGGTTGCATGGGTTTGCAATATTGTTAGTAATCTTATTTAATTAGTGTTGTAAATATCATTAATTTTAGCAGATGTATAGATTAATATTTGTAATAAAATCGTGCTGTCATTTTCTAGGCTGGTACCTTTTAGCTAGCTTAGCTTATGCAAATTTTGTTGGTCTTTCGTGTCCGAATAGAGAGCGGAATTTCTCACTTTTATTAGTCATGTCAAGGATTTGAAACTAATGACTTCACTTAGAGCATCTGAGCATGTACATTGGAATTTATTTTCCAATTGCTAATCTGATGTGGCATTTCTATTTTAATTCCTTGGATATACGGTAATTGCAAAATTAGAAAGTTTTCCTTACAACTAATTGCCACGCTGGCGAAATAGTTCATTATCATTCATTGAAACTTCTTTGTTGTCCTTCATCTCTCTCTCTCTTCCCTAATTTCTTGTGCGAGTTTTAGAAGCTTTGTCCTTCATTCTTTCCCGTTGCGATTCCCGACAATTTACTATGACAATATAAAAATGAGTACAAGAGTAACGGAGGTAGGCATTCTTCCCTAAATTGTCATTAATAGCTGTGCTTGTCCAAGGAACTCACACTACTAGAATATGAGTTTTTTGCATGCACTAGTTTTTTGCAAGTTAAGAATGGTTCATGTAAAGGAAATGACATTTTTGGATTTCTCAAACTTGTTGCAAGAGTACTCTCATGTAACTTGTATCGCATGAAAATGTGTAATGTGCAATCATGTAACTGTTTTCTATCTCCCCTTATAAATACATTATGAAAGTTAGATATTATAATTAATTGAAGGTCCATACAATAACTCAACCCAATGCCCATGCAAATACTTAACTCCATGCGCATGTAAATACTTAACCACCTATTTATATTATATTTTATTGAAAGTCTATGTAAATACTCTATTAACATGCGCATGTAAATAATCTGGCATGTCGAATTTCATTAATTGTATGGACTTTCCCTTGCAATCGTTTAGTTCATGGAGACAAATGCATTTCTATTTATTTAATATTTCCTTTTAAATGAAGAATTTAAATCACAACAACATGAATAATGACAGTATATAAAAAAGCTCATTCAATTTATAACATTTAATTTCAAAGTGTACATAAACATAAAATAAAAACCATATATTAAAATCAACAGAAATATTCATATTATTTTGTTTGATATTACAAATATTGCATGTATGAGGTGGATTCTTATACAAAATAGTTTAAATCCACGAAATAAAAACTACTTACAATCATGTCCATAAATATCAAACTTGTTTCTTTACACACAATAAGTAGAATGCTCCAACTACTTTATCATTTGCAACCACCACCGAAATTATACAAACTGCCACTCTAAATACAAAAAAAATTCACAACAGAAACAACAAAATAGAAATGAACCCATAACCATGCTCGAAATACCAATCCACTTCAGAAAATTCATGCACACCACACGCCTCACCTCTGCTAGGTCCCCACCTGGCACTACAGTTGAGGCTTGGTAGTTTATGCCGCACTTGAAGCTGGTGGGGCAACTTTTAATTAGAAAGTTTCAGAACAACATGTTAGAAATTTTGTAGGATTTAGTCCAAATAGGAGCATAAAATATATTGGTTAAGACTATTAACAGGTACCTTATTTGTATCATGGTACTATGTTGCTACAAATTATGAAATTACTTGAATCCGCTTACCAACCAATTCATAGCCTGAGCATGACAAATTAAAGAAGGTAAAGTGCATGGCTTAAAACCAACCATACACGTTCAAATGAATGAGAAACATACAAAACCTTCAACAGAATTAAACTAATATGTGAAAGTTTTTTCATAAATGTGAGCCAAAGGAGACATTCCAATTATAACTATTCTTCATCAGTAATTTAGTTATTCAACATAACCCAAGTCAGTTTACTAACCAGTAACTTAATTTTCTCAAGGAATCAGAATAGTATTTGACACACATAGAAAACAATTTTTTTCATACCAGTCAACAAATTGAACGGTCTTCTTGGTTCTAATACTCGCAACAGAAGTGTTGGCATCCTGGAAAGTTACTGGGCCAGCGTGAAAGTTATTAGTGGCATCTTCCTTGTCAGAAATAAGCTGCTCAGGTTGAAACAGCTAGCGGTAGTCCCGTGTTCTCACTTCGTCTATCACTGCACATGATTAATTTTAGAATTTCCTTTGTTTTAAGTTATAACTGCAGAAGGGGCTGATAGTGCCATGTACATTTTTTTTAAGTAAATTTTTTTTAATTATAAGAATAGGTCCAGAAAACAATTTTTTCAGAAAGAACATAAAAAGTAGAGTGTTACACCTTATACTTCATCTTGTCATTTTTCTGCACCAAATAAAAAAGTAATTATAATGATATAATGTGAGGAGAGAGACCAGTTTCACCTCTCCAGTCAGATCTATGTTTTGTAATCAACGGGCTTGAGAAGGAGGAAGCACAACTTGTCTAAGAAAAAATATAAAAAATAAATTCTAAAATTAATAATGTGGTAGATGGCGCATCAGCTACAGCAAGATACTGGTACGGTACCAGTACTGAGATGATATCAGTACTTAGATGGTCAAGGCTGGTACGGTACCAGTAGTTCTGGGTTCATAAGATTAGAAGGGGCTTGAAACATGCCATTACAGAGGGGATCAAGTTACACAATCATGGATCAAATAAACAAACAGATATCAGAGGGGCTCATCCCACATGCCATTACAAGGCATAAAGAAAAAAAAAATCTGAGATTTGACACGCTACCAGGAAATGCACTGATTCGTGCTTTGGCGAGGGTGGGTCGGTACCAAGGCAGGACTACATCGAGCAGCATTTTAGAACTTGGGGGCACGTGTCCTCTTCATACCATTTCTCCCATACATGTTGTGGAGCTTTGTGAGAATTACTGAATTCATGGAACCATAAAATTTAGTATAATACAAACAATCAGAATATTGAAGTAAAAAATGGGCAAGAAACCTTCATACAGAGAGAACTTCTTTGAAGCAAATTGTCAAACAGGTGGTGGGTTTCAATTATTAGTTCACCTTTCTGGTCATAAGATTACATGTGTAAACATAATTGAGTCTTAAAACACCATATCCATCAAACTAAAACACCAATTTTTTTTCACAACTTTTACCGGTCAACCTTTTAATCCAGCTTGATTTAAAAGCAAAAGGCGAACCAAAAAAGAGATCGTAAGATAAGCAAACTTAACTTTTAAATTCGCAATTCCAAGCAAAGAAAAACAGCACGCATGCACACTTCCGGTGGGAGTTGACTGGATGGGGTGGGATCGGGATAGAGGACGCCGGAGAAAAGCGATCGGGGTTGGCGTTGGAGAAGAAGCGCTGGAGGTTTCTGCTTTTGGTGGGGTTTTAGTGGGAAATGAAAAGTATGGTACTTAGTAAATTTTCTATATAGACAGTATAATGGAGGAAAAATTTTCATTAAGAAACGAATTTACTAGGAGAGAATGCAGGAGGAATGACTAGGAATGTAGGATACAGAGAGGAGAAAAGAAATTCGAAAAAGTGGATCCCACTTGTCTGCGACACAATTTTGTTGAATGGAGATATCCATTAATTAATGTATGTACTACAAATATTATGAAAAAATAAAAATAAATACTTTCTAATTTTTTATAGTTTTTATAGCCAAAAATCATAATTATAAATGTCAATTTTAGTTTATTTAGATTTAAATTTATCTAGGAAAAATAATTCTTGCGAAAATTTAAGAGAAAAGTCAAAATTTTGGAAGTCATAGTTTTGAAAGTCAAAATAATTTTATAGAGTAAAAAAAAAATTAGGATGAATATTATTCAAGTATTTTTGGAAAAAAATCGATTTTTTATGAATTAAATGTGTATAGGCTAAACCCTAAACCTCCTATTTTTTTCATTTCTCGTGCTCTCTTCAGCACCTCTCTCTTAAAAAAAACCTAGATCTAAAATGGTTGGAAGAGAAAAGGCGATTGGTGCGACCAAAGTCACAAAGGCCACCTCCAGGAGCAGGCGGGGCTACAATTCCCCGTAGGTTCAATTACACGATTTCTGAAACAAGGTGGTGAGAAGCGCAGAGAAGCTGGTAGAGACGGCCATGGTGGGGCAAAAATTCCCCCCGTCCTGCAAATTACCCTCCCTCTTAGCAACCTTGTCCTTTCAGATGGCCGAGATGCTTTATTATGTAGTTTAGGATTTTACCGAGATGCTTGTTGTTAGTCTCTTTGAAGAACATTTGTTTTAGAACTTAATATATGTCTAAGAGAGCAAGGCAATATCCTGGGGTAAATTCCCGCCATAAATTATCATGTTTGTCTAAAAGAAAATGAAGGTAAATTGGTCATAAACTTAGTAATAGGACCTTGTTTTACCGAGAAAATACCTCTCGAAAGGTCGTGAGTTTGATTTCTTCTCACAACTTCACAGTGTCTGAAGGTTTAAAAAAAAAAGAAGAAGAGAGAGATGGCCCAAAATTAAGCAATTGTGGGAGTATAGTTTTCTATAAAGAATTCTTGTCATTAAATTGAACTAAAAAAGGGGAAGCCGACCAATGTCCCTAACCTTGGCAATAAATAAAACATAAATTGGTGATTGCATTAGTTTAATTATACACAGCCCAACCTAAGGCTTTCGAGAGGTATTTTCTTAGTAAAACAAGGCCCTATTACCAAGTTTATGACCAATTTACCCTCATTTCTTTTTAGACAAACGTGATAATTTATGGCAGCAATTTATCCCAGGATCTTAAAAGAAACGAACTTATCTCACAGAGTGAGAGAGAGTGAGGGAATTTGAGAATTGGACTCTTTTTTAATTAAAGTAGCTAATTGTTAATTTTGCAATCTTTTAATGAAAATTTAAATTCAGAATTTCAAATCAAAATTTTAAGTCCAAAACCACAAAACAAAAATAAAAAAATGGGTGCACGTCCCCAGTATGCGCACCAATTGGTGCACCTCTCCAGTTCGCACACCAATCCAGATCTGTGCGCATGCCCAGTCTGTGTGGATGGTAGATGAGAAAAACCCAAACAGGTGGTAATCAATTAATTTTGATTTTTCTTGGGTGGTAACTAAAAAATTTTCAGTTTTTTGCACCTTTGGTTTTCATGCATTGGCTCCCTCAAATGCAACTTTTCCGCCCGAGTCTTAACTCAGCGGGGAGAACATGTCTTAAATCTATCTACTCTAAGAATAATGCTAATTAGTAGTAACCTTATGGCCCTTGCACAGTAATTTTAATTATGTTTTTATTCTTTTTTTAAATTTCAGTAATTTAGCTGCGATTATCTTGATAATTAAGTCGAGCTTGATTGGACTTCACTGAACGGGATATTCCATCACAATTATTTTTTTTTAAAAGAAATATAATAAAACAATAATTAAATCATGGTTAAAAAAGGGAAAAAAAAATATATGTATTAGCCAGAATGTTGAGGCAATTGGAAGTTGACTGAGGCTGCTCAATTCTACATCCAAAATAGAAACCAAATAGCTAAGTTTTACAGTACTCGGGTAACAGTGTACCACGTCAATAGATTAGATTGGTAACAATGTATAGAAAATGTAAATGGGAACTAAAGACAATGGTCATGTTTGATTGTGGAGTAACTTTAATTCAGAGTAAATTGCTTACTTCAAGTTAAGGTGGAGTAAGTTAATCATGTTTGGTGGAGTAACCTAAATCATCTCTCTAGATGGAGTAAACTAAATTGAATTAATTTAAATCTTACTCCCACTTACTCCATCAATTTTACTCCTTATTTAGTGGATTTATTTTTATTTCATTCGTCTTTTTAGAGTGAAATGGGGACTTCTGGTTGGAACTTGGAAATGTGAAAAGACGTTACATCAATTGTACACTACTAAATGCTACACAACAAAATGATCAAATGTGTTACAGTCATACTCATATCTACTTGATTAAATCAAATCTATTGCCATCAGTTCAAAACTACGTAAACTAAATAATTTAATTAAATGGGCCTCAAAGCCCTCCTCAAATATCTGGAAACAAACCATGGGCCCATTGGGATGCCCCAAATTGAAATCAGTTCGGCCTAACTTTAACTTTAAGAGAACGTTCTAAAATACTGATTTAGATTAAAAAAAAAATTGCGTATTAATTTTAGTATATCTTTTTAGGAGAAGTAATTTTGGTATGCTAAATTACTGTAATAGAAATGGGCATCGACCTAGCATTCGAGCCGTTTATGTTTTTAAGATGTCATTCCGGATGTAATTGAGGCACAAAAACATAATTTCCTATGCATGATAATTGGCAAGTATAATTTTTGATGAAATGATTACTAATATAACTTCAGGTAACAATTATACATAGAGCTGACCTATACCGCATATATATATAGAGAGAGAGAGATGGGCTATGGTGCATTGCAATGCATAGGCACTCTTATGCATTGAACCATAAATTACCGATTCAAAGTCCAAATGACCGATCCAAGCCGTTCATCTTGTTCTCCATATTAATATGTGCTTGGTGACCAAATTTTACATTTTTTGGAATTTTTTAACTATTTTTTTAGATTTATTGAAAATCTGAAAATCCGGATGAACAGTATAAACAGTAAAAATTTCTGGACCACCGGATCAGCGATTTTCAAAGTGGCTTAATAAATAGTAAAAATATTTCAAAATATGTAAAATTTGGTCTCCAAGCACATATTAATATGGAGAACAAGATGAACGGTTTGGATCAGTCATTTGAACTTTGAATCGATGATTTATGATCCAATGCACAAGGGTGCCTATGCATTGCAATGCACCATAGCCCATCTCTCTCTCTCTCTATATATATATAGAGTTAGGCTGGGGTGCTATGAATAGCTTAGTGGCCTCTATGCTACGGCTCAATATTCGAGTTTTCAAAATCCAAACGGTCGATCCGAACCGTTCATCTTATTCTCCATATTAATATCTGCTTGGAGACCAAATTTTACATTTTTCTGAATTTTTTTACTATTTATTAAGTATTTTACAAAATTGTTGATCCAACGGTGGCTGCACAAAACAGTAAAACCGTTGGATTAGCGATTTTCAAAGTGGCTTAATAAATAGTAAAAAAATTCAGAAAAATGTAAAATTTGGTCTCCAAGCAGATATTAATATGGAGAATAAGATGAACGGTTCGGATCGACCGTTTGGATTTTGAAAACTCGAATGTTGAGCCGTAGCATAGAGGCCACTATGCTATCCATAGCACCCCAGCCTAACTCTATATATATATATATATATATATATATATATAGTCATATAAATGAATTAAAGCAGTAGCACCAGTGAAGTAAATTTATTATTCTTCAAGTAAACCTTAAAATCTACATTACCTCTGTTATAGGCCTTCTGTCCATCATTATGCATGATATATCAATATAGTTAGTACAGTAGTACGTAATTAATTATGAAAGACACCATTGTAATTAGTACACAACATCAAAAATTATATTGACGAACTGTAATCCAAACAAGTAAAGACACTAAAAGACAATAAACAATGACAATTAAAATTGAATTGTCTTGAATAATCAAACAGTTGTTATAAAATAAATATGAACAAGCATAAAGAAGAATAAGCAAAATAGAGATGAAAAGATGACAATATCTTTATTCATACATTTCTCATATGTGTACAATACAAGATTACAAAGGCTCTATTTAAAGGCCACAAATTGTGAATGAAAAACTATCTAAATTAATTACAATAATAAATGGGAAAATTAATTTCAATAGTAGTGGGATATGAATTCCAATAGTACTCCCACTTGGATGTCCATTACATAAGAATATGTCTCATTAAAACCTTACTATGAAAAACCCTATGAGATAAAAACCTAGTGAAGGAAAAAGAGTACAATATTCTTCTAAATATGCAACTACAGCCTTACCAGGAAAACCCAGTGGGAAAACCATGGTTAAGGAAAATATAGTGCATATTAACTCCCCCTCATGACAGCATCAGCCAAGATCTTTAATTCGGCGAATTCCAATATTACGAATTAGCTTTTCGAATATTGCAGTAGGGAGTGCCTTAGTGAATAAATCTACTGGATTTTTCACTTGAACAAATTTGCTGAACATTAATAACATTATTCTTTTGAATATCATGTGTGAAAAAGAATTTTGGTGAAATATATTTTGTTCTATCTCCTTTAATGTATCATTCATTTAATTAAGCAATACATACAATATTATATTCATATATGATCGTCGGGATCATTTCTCTAAAAGACAAGCTACATGCCTGACAAATATGTTGAATCACAGATCTTAACCAAACACATACTAGGCTTGCTTTTGTGTATTGCTAAATTTTCTCATATGTGGCGAAGTATATGTTTAATTATATACCAATATCTTCGCGTGGGAGAAGAACTATATCTTGCTAATAATTTTACAGCAAATGATATATCATGTATTGTATGTACATAAGTGCTCATATTGCACTAAGGCATGGTACTTCAGGACCAAATAGTTTTTCATCATTTTCTCGAGGTCTAAAATGATTTTTATTCACATATAATGATCTTACAACCATCGAAGTGCTTAATGGATATTATTTATCCATATAAAATTATTTCAGCACTCTTGCAATATAATTTTCTTGATGCATAAAAATATCATTTTTAAATGTTCAATTTTCAATCCAATGCAAAATTTTGTTCTTCCAAGATTTTTCATCTCAAATTCTTCCTTTAAATAATTTATTCTTTTGGAAGCTCTTCAGGAGTTTCAATGATACTTAGATCGTCAACATAAACTGTAATTATAACAAAATCATTTCTATATCTTTTCATGAAAATGTATGGACAGGTCGTATCATTCTTATACCCATGTTTCAATAAATATTCACTTAAACGATTATAGCATATGCGTCCATATTGCTTTAATTGATATAAAGATTTATTCAATTTAACTGAATAATGTTCTCGAGAACCTCAATTACATGCTTCAGGCATCTTAAATCTTTCAGAGATTTTCATATAAATATCATTATCAAGCAAGTCATTTAAATAGGCTGTAACAATATCCATTAGGTGCAAATTAAGTCATTTATGGACTGCCAGACTAATTATATATCAAAAAGTTGTTGCATCCACCACAGGTGAGTATATCTCAAAATTTCACCTTTCTCATTTTATTTTCTCATAAATATTCATTTATATCTTACTGGTTTTATACCTTGAGGTGCAAGGACTACAAGTCTAAAAACTTTTCATTTTTCAAGAGAGTTTAACTCTATCTCAATTGCACCTTTCTATTTTGGTCAATCATTTATTTGTCGACATTCTTTAATAGACTTCAAGTCATGATCCTCAATATTTATTATGTTTAGCGCTATATTATATACAAAAATATTATTGATATCAATTTCATCTCGGTTCCATCTTATTTCATTCATGATATAACTTATCGAGATCTCTTTATTTTCCTGAATTTCAGATACCTGAGTTTTTGCTGGAACTCTAATATTACTTATAATTTTATTCTCTTCTAGAGTTTTATCTGAAATTATCATATCCTCGAGTTGACCATTTTAATTCTTTGCTCCTTTTCTTTTTCGAGGATTTTTATATTTTTAATCTTTGGAACCAATTGCTTTTCCACGCTTCATGCGTGTTATAATTAGTCTGTCCAACAGGGACACTGACTTTAATTGGAGCATTAGCAGCTGGTACATGTGATTTGGTCACTTTCTTTGAGCCTGTGAATGTGTCTGGCAATTGATTTACTAACCTTTGTAAATGAATTATCTTTTGAACATTTAGTTCACATTCTTTAGTACGAGGATCAAAATAAGACAATGATAATTCATACTAATGTATTTTTTTTCAGCTGATAGTTTTCTCTCCCTAAGGTTGAAAATTTTTATTCATCAAAATCACAATCGGCAAAATTAGCCATGAATAAATCTCCCATCAATGGTTCTAGATACACTATTATATATGGAGATTCAAATTTAATATAAATTTCCAACTTTCTTTGATATCCCATTTTAGTGCGTTGTGGTGGAGCAATTATAACATATACCGCACATTCAAAAATTCTTATATGAAAAATATTAGGTATGTGACCAAAAACCAATTATAAGGGGAAGCTTTATAATAGCTAGTTGGCATGATGCGAATTAGTTTTGTTCTATGTAAAATATCATATCTTCTTTTTATATACGAATATCTACATGATGTTCAACATTAATTTCGATATTGTCTAGACGTATTTTTATAATTAGATAATCATAAAATTATGCTCTTTAATCAAATCTATTGAGCAAGTAATATCGCAAACGCCAGGTTGCGATTTGATAATAAATATACATGTGACCATCTTGTTGATGCATCAATTAAAATCATAAAATATTCAAATGATTCACATGGTGGATATGATGTTTCACAAATATCATATTGTATACGTTCTAGAAATAAAATCAACACATAAAAAAATTAATCCGATAAAAGAATCTTCTGGTTCTTTGATTAATGTTCACATTAATTCTCTATTATTTTTCGCATCATTATTGATCCGGAATGGCCCAACCGGTCATGCCAAATTATAAACATATTATTGTATGTAAACTTCTGGTTTACAATAACATGTGTTTTAATTGTATTAATATATGTGTAGTACAAGTCGGAGGAAAAACATATGCATTGTTTTCCATATATTCAATATTTTTTTTTCAATAGTTGTCTCAACATGATATCCATTTCGGCGGATATTCTTAAAGCTTAATAAATTCTTTTGAGACTTACAAGAATATAATACATCATAAATTTGTGTTCCTCCATATCACAACAATGTAGCTCTTCCGGAGCCTTCAATCAATTCTCTCATTTATAACAATTGCAAATAACAAAAATAATAATAATAATTGCAAATAAAAAAGAAATATTGTAAACATTACTTAATTGAGCAAAATATATAATTATGTTTCTTTGTTGAAACAAAAAGTAATAATAATAGCAAAGAATATAATAAATAAATAAATATGTTTTCTATTCTCTCGTATATTGTATTTTTGCAAATCTCACAAATATTTTGTCATACTTAAACTATTTTGATTTGTTATTATTATAATAGTTTGATAATAATTTTCAAATCAAATCAAGACAATATGAAATACACACATTGTTCCATTTAAGTCGCGCATCTATAAAATAAATTCAAAACTATTCAAAATTTGAATTTGTTCCATGAATGCCATAGCCAGCTCCAAATTTCGTTATTTTTCATTGAAATATGTGTGAGTACATGGAATTTCAAAATTAAAATTAGTTGCAAATATTGCCAAAATTATAAAGTTAAATAATTATTTACAGAATTAAAAAAGATATATTGGATATTTATCTTATTGGTTACAACATTTTTATAATTACAAACTTGTCTCTTAACAAAACTAATCTTGCCGAATAAATTAACTTCTAAATATGCATTATCAACTAATTTGCTCTTGTTAATATTAATAATTGCAAATAAGAAAGAAATACATTACAAAAATATTTTTTTATTAATTTATTTATTTTTGAATACTATCATTACTAATCAAGTGATTAGTTTTTATTTTCTTTGTTAAAGTAATCAACAACATCCAAATGAGTAACATCAATTTGAATAAAATTGAGGTCACCTTCACAAATAAAATTTGTCTTGATTTTTTTTCTTTATTATTATTGATGCTTGATATAGGTTAACAAAATATTTGCGCGTACGACAGGTACGTGGCCTATAACATTTATCACCATAATAACAGCATGAATTATTTTACACTCTATTCTGTCACTTTTCCCATTATTTTTATTCATTTTTTTTTTCACTTCTAGTGGTAATTCTTTTTGTTTATTATTTTTCCACTTCCAGTGGAATGATGCATCTTTTTTTCATTACCATGTTCATATCTAAGAGTGTGTCCATCATATTATTTTCCACTTCTAGTGGAATTATTATTTTGTTCAACCATAAGAAGACACGAAATATACTCAAAACATTTCTAGAAATATTCTTCACGAAGATTAAATTATTAAAAAAAAATATGAACATCACATTAATTTTTGCACATTATTTAAATTTTCTTCATTATCTTTCCACTTCGGGTGGAAATATGTGTTTTTGTAATAATCACCATGATAATAAACTCATTCTTGTCCACGTCCATGTCCACAAGTTTTTTTTTTCAAATTTATTATTATATATTGCTACATTTACTTCAGGAAATGGAGCAGAACCAATTGAATTATTTTGTCCAACAACTCGTTATAATCTCTTCAACCATAAAGAGATAATAAATCAACTTAGAATATTTTTTAACTTCTTCAAGAAGATTAAATTATTGAAAAAAAAAATATGAACATCATGTTAAATTTGCGCATCATGTAATTTTTCTTTATATCTTCTTCAGGAAGATCTTCTTAATATCTTTTGAAATCTTCTTCAAGAAGATTCAATTATTGAAGCAAAAAAAAAATGAACCACTATACAATATTTGTACATCATATAAATCTTCTTTAAGAAGATTTTTCTTTTAAATCTTCTTCGAGAAGATTAAATTAAAAAAATGCACTTCATGTAAAATTATGTGAATCATACTAAACATCTCAAAATAAATATAAATAAATTAATAACTTATTTCATTTAACAATTACTAGGAAGTATTATTTATATAAATGAAATTGAAATAAAAGTTATTAAAATTACCTCGAATCTTCAACTAGTAGAGCTCTCGTGCTGATAACGTGTTATAAAATAAATATGAACAAGCATAAAGAAGAATAAACAAAATAGAGATAAAAAGATGGCAATCTCTTTATTCATACATTTCTCATATGTGTACAATACAAGATTACAAAGACTCTATTTAAAGGCCACAAATTGTGAATGAAAAACTATCTAAATTAATTACAAGAATAAATAGGAAAATTAATTTCAATAGAAGTGGGATATGAATTCCAATAGTAGTGGAGATAGTGGAGAATAAATGTTGGAAGTTATGGACATCCACGTTAATCTTTTATTCATAATAACAGTAAAGTTTTATGGAAAATAAGGCAATACATTATCACTCTTGATAACATCCAAAATGCTGCTAACATCACCAAGTTCTAATTCCCAAAAGAGTGGATGTTTATTAATTACTTTTCCTCCTGCAATCTACCCTCTCTAATAACTCTCTTAGTATAAAAGGACTGGTTTCCAAAAAATGCTTAAATCCATCAGTTGCCATGACAGCCTTTAGATTCTCCCCAGAAGCAACAAAATCAAGACATATATCCTTCAGCTTGTCACAATTATGATTATCAGAAAAAACCAAGATATCTGTAGCCTTTTCCACATCAATGCTATCACTCAATTTCTCTTCACAAATCAGCTTCAGCCTCTCCAATCCATACCGATCAGCGGCTACCAGTAAATGCTGGGCTACTTCATATGATACCTCCTCATTTAGAGGGATGGAGTCAGTGTACACAAATTGTAGCATGAGTTTAAAAACTTCTGGCTTAATATCTTTAATCTTTACACATTCAGTTTTGCTCTCCAGCATTGGGCCAAAAAATTCAGCCTTGAAAACCAGCGAGCGTGCCGCTAACACAGTCCGATGTGCAGAAATTGTTTCTTCACCGACTTGGAACACCACATCAGCACCTTCTCTACTGTCCCATAACTGGTAGAAATTCTGAAGAAAATCAGAAGATGGCACAATAACTTGCTTCTTTTTTGCATCGACCCACAATGGTTTAATCAATTTCACTGAACACTTAAGCATTAAGCAGTCATCTTTCAGATAATCTGATCGCTCGAAATTACGACTTTGCATGAAATCACATGTCTTTATACAGCTTCCCTGTTTTGAAACCTTTCCTTCAGACTTTGCAGGATTCATATCAGTATCTGAAAATTCCCCACTTTTATGGTTAAATAGGCTATATTCAACTTCTAAACCCATTGTTGTTTTCGTCTCAGTCAGTAGTGAGACATACACTGTCATCCAATTGCCACCTGGCAAGAATGTAATGGCCCATTTGTGACCTCCAAGTTCGAAAGTGCCAACCACCATGTCATTTTCTGGTTGAATCCGTTTAATTAGTGAGTAGCCAATAATTTTGAGTGGGAATGATTTTGTAAATGTCTCCATACGGCAGACCAGACCAGCTTCTGATTGGTCATCATTTGCCATGGCTCTGTGCATAAAATTTAAGAGGTTAATAGAGAAACCCAAGTGTCTTTAAAAAATTAAAAATTCTCATATAGAATACAAATAATCATAGTAAATACAAGGATATTAGGGGAAATGACCATCTTAAAATAAAATTCAGAATCTTCATCCTAATGAAAAACAATAATTAGTTTGAGAATTGATTATCTGTTAATTTGCCATATCATGATTGAAGGAAAAAAAAAACAAATAAAAGTTTAAATATTGAAATTGGGGACTGATAAGAAGTTTTGAGTGAGTTCAATTAAAATCTTAAAGGTCTCATTCGTTTTCCAAATTTGAAACGAAAAAAAAATAATATACACAGAACTAATGTATAAAAGGAAAAATAACCTATTCCCAACTGAACAAAGTGTTTCGAAGTGTGTGGAGAGAGAATGAAGGAGATTTCTTGCGATGAGAATGAGGATGCTGTGCTCATTATATAGCAACTTTTGTTTAATGCATTGAATTTAGATTGTGAAAGGTTGCATAGAAAAGGCAAATGAGAATTAAAGAGGATGCATCTAACCGAATGGAGAAGAGCAAAGGGCGTATTGACTCTTGGAATTGTTACCGTTACACGCTTCTACATAAAAGAATTATTATTTTATTTTTTTTATGGTTAAAATTATTAATTTATTACTGTGTACTGTTTTTTTTTTTTTTTACTTTTATTACTCGTGCTCCCTAAGCATTTCGATGTGAACGGTCAAGATGAAACATTATCCATTGATGCATGAATAGCAATATATATATGGTTAATGTTTGCTTATTATTTATGACAAGCAAGCAATAAGAGCTGCTGTCTCATTAATATCAGTTTAGTAACTTTGGTTCATTGTATTGAATTTGTATCCTCTGCTATAGGTTGGAACCGGATTATAGGTTGGAACCGGATTAGCTCCGTTTGAAATCAGACGAGATTCCCTTTTGAGTTAATGCAGAGGATACGCATTTCATTGTATTACGGTACACTATGAAAAGTTGTAATCAAGTGAGCCAATGAGAGAACAAGAGGAGCAAAGAGCAATTCTTTTACTCAGAATTTGGAACGTCACATTGCTTCCTCAACAATATTATTACGATGCTGACTACGAATTGGACCTTGACATGGCTACTGACTACGAATTGGACCCATCTTGTTTTGATCCGGACAGGCAGATGATCGAGTGATTTCTGAGTAACAGAAGATGATGCCACAATTTGAAGTTGTTGTAGTTTTTTATTTATTTAAATGAATCCAAAAAAATTTAGTGTTTTGTCTTGGAATTGTTGTGGACTTGGCAGCCTAGAAAAATCATGGTTCTGAAACTCGGCCGATTCCGAGTCAACTCGGAATTGCACGGGACCGGGCCGAGTTTTACCCGAATCTCGCCTATGCGAGTTTTTCAGCAAAACTCGGATGAACAGTGCTTGACTCGGCCGAGTTTTCGGATTTTCCGGCCTAGTCAAGCCGAGTTACACCGAGTTTACTCCAAGTTGAGCCGATTCTCACTAACCTGGACAGAGTCTCAGCCGGCGGCTGTGCTGTTGTAGGTTGAGAAGTGATTGAAGCTGTGCTGTCGCAGGAGAAGTGATTGAAGAAGGCGCAGGCGCAGGAGAAGGAGAAGGAATTTTAATCGGCAAATGGAAGTCACAGAGGGACGGAGGGGGGGTCTGGGGGGTGGACTGGAGAGGAAGGTGAAAGGGGGCGGACCTGAATTTTTGTTTAAATATAAATAGAGTTAATTCCCTTCCATCCTTGCTCAATCGAATGGATCAAATGGTTCCAATTTTCGTGCTAGATGCATATCCAATGGATGAAACAATTCCAGAATATTATAGAGGTTCTAATTGATATGAATTGGGTGAGTTAATTGGATTTCAATTGAAATTGATTTGATGAACTATTCGAACTTTATTGTTCTAATTTATAATCCGTTAATTCAATATTAAATTATATATATCCAATTAATTATTTATTAATCAACCTAACCGACTAAATTTGAAATTAATTCTTTTATAATACGAATTTTTGCGAATGACCTGCGTAAATATTTCTAAATTATAGATCTATTTATAACTCGTAAAATTCTAATTATAATCACATCATAATAATTCATCATTTAATTATAGATTTAATATTTGTTTTAATCGGTGCAGAAGTCCCATTCGAATTTTACAATCCATCCCTTCTCATGTTTGCTAAATGTTTTACTCAATTTTACTATTTTATTTTAGTGTAATATTTTGTCTTAATTAACATAGTTTTTTTACAAATTATTTTTATCAATTTTTTCCTACTTTTTGGCTACAAAACAAGCTTCTGCCAAAAAAACCCGAGTTACCGATCCGATTCATCCGATTCCGATTCCACGGTCAAAAATCCGATTCCGATTCCGATTCCGATTCCGAGTTTCAGAACCATGAGAAAAATGCCTAGTTGTTAGAAATGTGATTAAAAACAGAAGATGTGATGTAGTTTGCCTTCAACAAACTAAATGGAACTCATATAATTTGCATTATTTTTTGGCTGTTTTCCCGTCTTATTTTGATCATCAGGGGGCTTATATTTGTGCAAATAACTCATCAGGGGGCTGTGTAATAACTTGGAAAAGAAATTACAAACTTTTGTCAAGTTAGTCAACTGCGCACACAATCACAGTAGTGTTACAGCAGTATAATTCTGGAGTAATTTTTGCAATAACAAATTTATATGGGCCTAGTTCTGATGATCAACAAAAAAATGATTTCTTATTTGAGCTGCACCGTTTATCGTCTTTAATTAATTACCCTTGGATTTTGGCTGGGAATTTCAATGTTGTTAGATGGATGATTGACCGATCAAGTGATATATATGCGAGGGCTGTCTTTGATGAATTTGTTTAATGATTTAATTAGGGAACAAGGATGGATAGATGTGGCAAAGGAATCCTTCCAATGTCAGATGGATGAGTGGCAAAGGAACCGGTTCGCAGGAATGGATACACAATTGGAATTTTGCAACAAATTAATTAAGCTATCATGTTTTTAGATAAAAGTGAAGAAAGAAGACAACTTCATAGTAGAGAGTTCTCGCTGCGGCAAAGAATAAGAGAAAGATCATATGAACTTGCGAGAAACACAGAACTCAGATGGCAACAAAGGGCAAGAATTCGGTGGCTGCAGAGCGGGGACCGAAATATCCATGACACAGTTTTTTTTTGTGAAAATAAGGAATTAAACCAAAACAACTACCATGATTTTAGTTGCCAAATTGACGCCTATCTAGCTAGTTAAACAAAATAAGTTAAAGGCTTAATAAAAGAAATGATAAAAAAATTCTCACCACACTAGTTCTGAGCGTTCACCTCTTCTACCTTCTCTAGCAAGAGCACCAAAAGGAACTGACCAAATCAATGAACACTTCAACAAAATAAAATAAAATTATTTAAAAAAAAATTGAGTGAGAGAGGAGAAGGACATTGAGGGGGGAAGAGGGCTTTGAGTGAAGAAACAGGATGGAGAAATTTGCAGAGAGGAACTTTGCATTATAGGAATAAGGAAAAAAAAAAATAAGGGGGAATTTCATGTATACCCCTCAAAAACCGAGATTACTTATTTTTCCCTCTAAATTTACAATATCATATATATTTATCCCCTCAAAATTTTGAAAATCCACAAATTTACTCAATTTGTGGTCTTTTCTTTTAAAAATTATTTAAAATTTGTGGAATTTCCATTTTACCCTCATAATTAAATAATGCAACCTGCAAAAAAAATGTAATTGTTTCCCAAGTGTAAAAATCAGAACTTTGTCCCCCTGTCTCACTCTGAATTTTAAATTTTAATTTACACATATGAGTTTTTTTACTCTTGCTAGAGATGTAAATGGATTGGATACGGACCGGATAGTGGTAAAATCATATTCTGTCTTTTTTTTATTTTTCGGATACGGATACGGATCGGATATAAAATAGATACGAATACGGATATAAATCGAGTATGTCATTCGGATATTGTAACAAAATTAACTTATTATTTATCAAATTATTTTTCTTATTAGAAAATAAAAACAACTTAATATACTGATATAACTAGGTAAATTAATTTGGTAATTCTTCCCTTGTGACCTGTATCTTTGAATAATTTCTGATTTTTCATTGTATCAGAAATTAATTTAGTTCAATGTGGAACTATTAACTATCTTAGAAACCAATCAGAAATTAGTTTAGTTCAATGTGGAACTATTAACTATCTTATAAACCAGCAAATGAATTAAATAATTTATTGTTTTTATGTTTATTCCCACATGTTTGGTTGAATTGAATATGTACACTAGTACATACTAAAGTTGACCATACATGACATATCATACATAGACGTGAAATTTTTTAACATTAACATTGTGTAATGGGAGGAGGCGCTTGTGCAAAAAAAAAAACCTCATTGATACCCACACAGTCTAATAGTACCGAACCGTATACAAAAGTCACCAACTTTTGTACACAGTTTGATAATTAATAATGAACCGTGCATGACAGTTCATAACATACACGATTCGTTAGCTAAAGGCCGTGTATGGTTATCACCAATCTCCAAACACAGATTTGTACTTTTAAACCATGTAGTCTTTGTTCTTGCTTTTTCAACGAAGCCTGCTCAAAATTAATTTCTTACGAATCTTCCCCTCGCTGTGCGCACCTTTTCACCTTCTACCTTCAAATCCAATTTAGGTCCGCCCCCTCTCTTATCTCTTCATTTTCTCTCTGAGGATCCTATCTACATAGTGTGGAGATTTTGATTTTCAAGTGTGTCGGTGTTCATCTTCTCATGCATCTATCAAGATGAGATGTGACACAATTGATAACTTAAATATATACTTCATATGTGAATTACTTGATTGTTTCATTTTCAAAGTTCAAATCGTCGATTCAAACCGTTAGATGTGATCTCTACAATAAAATGTGCTTGGAGACTAAATGTTTCATTTTTTTGGAATTTTTTTACTATTTATTAAGATGGGAACAAAAACTAATCAAATTCAGAACATTGAATTTTGTACCCGTCTTAATAAATAGTAAAAAAATTCCAAAAAATAAAAAATTTGGTCTCCAAGCACATTTTATTTTAGAGATCACATCTAACGGTTTGGATCGACGATTTAGACTTTGAAAATGAAGAAAATGGTTGTGGTAACTTGTTGTAATTCAAAAATTGTTGCAACCGTGTGCGACTCCAACTGGAAGTGAAAACCAATATTGTATGGTTTACGCAGAAGCATGCGGATAGTAACAGAACCGCATGCGATTGACTAACTTTACCTGACAGGTTTACGCAATAACATGTGGATGGTGACAGAGCCACATGCGATTGCCCATTTAACCATAATTAGATTAAACTCATTTGAATGACAGATAGCCTGATCCCTATAACCCTTTACTTTATTACTTTGATTGATCACCTTAAACACAATATAACTCAACCAAACAACCCTAAAGTTAGTGAACAACTTAACCTTAATACACTATCCATGTGGATTGACACCCAAATTTATACTAGATGAGAAATTCATACTCTTGTGAATTGATTATAGAGTAGACAATTAGGGTTATAAATATTATTAGCATCTTTTGGAGAGGGAATTTAAAAACTTTGGGTAATTGTGATGTACATTTTTGTGGGTACTGAACTAGAATAATTAATGGTTGTGTTTTGAAATTAACTGATATAAGTACAATACTGGTAGTTTTTTGGTGTAAGTACCACCAGTGGGGGTGTGATTTTTGAAGGATACATTGTTGGCTTTAGTTTAGTCATACGGGTGGAGGGGACCGGTGTGTACATCTTGGGGTTGTTTTAATTTGTTGTAACAAAACATATATGTTAATTAATAATGGTACTTGGGTTAATTTATTGCTAGAGATTAATTATGTTGATCAAATTAGTGCATTATTCTATATATATGTTTGTTGGCCTTCTATATGATCTCGTTTAATTAATTTGCTGCATGTTATTTGTATTCGATTTGGTGCTATATATGTATAGATCTAGAGAGAGGGGTTATATATATGTATGGAGGCTAGCCCCTAATACAGGTATATATAATTAAATATATAAAAAAAATCACCAACCGTTCAAAGTAATAACAGATGGCAAACTAGGACATGCAAACGCCAACTCAAACACAACAGATGGTGTAATACACTTTTGCTAACGGCTAACAACACCGAGAGACGATAGTGTTTCTATATTAATGGCTTATTTAACGATTGAAAAACTATTATTCTCATCTGTCCCTAATTTCCAATCGATCGCATTGGAGCTTAATGCATCGGATCAAACCGATGGCATATGGGTACACATTTCCTATCAAGACGATAGGCAACGATTCAAAACTCAATGGCGGAAAGCAATTTCAACTGATAACAAAGTGTTTTTCTCTAGTAGTGAGAATACACGGTATTTTAATAAGATGGAATAACTATACATGGATTCATTAATTATTAATTAACCGTGTACAAATAAGCGTCACTTATGGACACGGTTCGAAACTTTCAAACCGTGTGTGTATGTTGGAGTTTTTTTTTCGCACGAGTGGCTCCCCGCATTACACAATGTTAATGTACAATTTTTTAATATCCGTATATAATATGTCATGTATGGTCCCATTTTCTGTACTAGTGTCAGTACTAATCAAATAGTCATTCCATTTAATTCCATATTCAATCCCAAAAATTTACAATATTGTTTGCTCCACTACAGAAAAGCTAATATATATATATATACATACACGAAAAGCTACGGATCGGAAAAGCTAATTCAATCCACTACAGAAAAGCTAACTGCCCTATACAGACGAAAGAAAGGTCCTTTTTTCATTACTTTTGATCCGAATATTTGCTCCACTTACAATATTCTTTTCCTCGGTTCCACCGAAGTATCACGAGAGCACTCAACATATTGGGCCCCAGCCACGACGCGCATCACTTCTTGAAACCGCTTGGGATCGATTGTCTCAGATTTGGGGGTCCGGATGTAACTCAATCTTTAGGTTTTGAATAGGGATCATCCGATTAGAATCCCTTGTTCAAAATTGTTTCGTGATATGTGTGCACTCTACTTCGGATAGATTATTACGAATTCGAATCGAACGGTTCAGATTTAAAACTCAATCTTTGAGTTACTTCACTGGATCTGAATTCTAGATTTGGGAGGTATATTGTACTCGCAGTACTAAACTTGCCTTATGATAGGATTGAAGAGAATTCATATGGAACTGATTTTCTTTTATCAGAATTAAACAGATATTTAAGAGAATCCGGTAGAGAAAAATTGAAAACATCCCTTACATTTGTCATAATTTATCTAATTTTATTATTGATAGAAACTAATTAGAGTAAAAAATTAGAATAAATGATAAAAAAAAATATAAATTAAAGTGGAAGATTTATTATAAAAAAGTGTGATATCCTTCTTGTTGGAGTTGCAAGTTTTGCGAGGTTCTGAAATAATTTTATTGAAGTATATTTTTATAATTTATAAAATGGATCAAGGACTTTGAATATTGAAGTTTTTATTTTAAATTTATGTTGCTATCCAGTAAAGAATCATAAAATTAACTTCATACCAAAGGAGCTCGCTATCACTTCTAATTTAATCAAAATTTTGAAGGTTATTCACCACTTTTCTCCATCGAAGAACCTCCCCATAGACATAATTTGTCTCACATCCGTGCAAAAGTTCCTCTGCTAAGAAAATCTATGATTAAACTTTCATATTATGATGATCGAAAACACAATTGTTATTTATTGAACATTGATTTCTCCATCTGATCGGGCTCATCATAGTTCCTCTAAGTGCACACAAGGGGAAAATAATGAAGATGATAGATCAGCACCGATCAAGAGGGAAGAAAAGGAAAATGGAATGAAAATGAAGAGAAATTTTATGGAAGATAATTTTAACTTAAATGTAACAGGTGTGTGTGAAGAGGCGGTTGAGGGGTTATGGTTGAGAGACGGGAATGAATCATAAACGGCTTGAACTTAAAAAATAGTGTTTGAAAACTGAGCAAAAGAATACACGGTCTTTTAATAAAACATAGTGTATGAAGTGGAACAATTGTACATGGTTCTTTTTTAATTAACCGTGTACAAATAAACTTCACTTACAGACACAGTTTGAAACTTTCAGACTGTGTGTATGTTGGAGCTTTTTTTTTGTTCGAGCTGCTCCTCCCATTACACACTGTTAATGTACAATTTTTTGACATCCGTATATGATATGTCATGCAGAGTCATGTTTTCTGTACTAGTGTCAGTACTAGTCAAAATAGTCATTCCACATAATTCCTTACTCAATCCCAAGAATTTACAATATATGCTCCACTACAGAAAAGCTAAGCTATATATATATATATATAGACGAAAAGCTAATTCAATCCACTACAGAAAAGCTAAGCTATAGACGAAAGAAAGGTCCTCTTTTTCTTTACTTTTGATCCGAATATTGGCTCAACTTACAATATTCTTCTCCTCGGTTCCACCGAAGCATCACGAGAGCACTCAACATATTTGATAAAAATTAAATAGAGTTTGAGAGAGAAAAAAATAGAAGAAATGATAAAAATATATATATATATATACAAAAGTAGAAATTAAATTTATTATCAAATGTGTGATATCCTTCTTGTTGGAGTTGCAAGAGTTTTGTGAGGTTCTGGAATAATTTTATTGAAGTATATTTTTATAATTTATAAAATGGACCAAGGACCTTGAATATTGAAGTTTATTTTATGCATCGGTGACCCGCTACACAATTATGTTACCAAGATGTCTCATAGGATCCCAACTTATTGAACCTGTCTCATATAGGTCCTTCCTAGGAAAGATTAAAAAAAATACATATATTGCGACTTTGCGAGGACTTGATTTCTAACAAGTACTAACAAGACAGATGATTGATTTATAGAAGTATCAATGTTTACATAATATATATAAATAAAATGCTGGGTAATGATTCGTTAACAAATATATATATATATATATATATATATATATATATAGAGAGAGAGAGAGAGAGATGGGCTATGGTGCATTGCAATGCATAGGCCATGGTGTGCATTGGACCATAAATCACTGATTCAAAGTCCAAATGACCGATCCAAACCGTTCATCTTGTTCTCCATATTAATATGTGCTTGGAGACCAAATTTTATATTTTTTGAAATTTTTTTACTATTTATTAAGCCACTTTGAAAATCGCTGATCCAACGGTGGCTTCTGATTTTACTGTTCCAAACAGTCACCGTTGGATCAGCGATTTTCAAAGTAGCTTAATAAATGGTAAAAAAATTCCAAAAAATATAAAATTTGGTCTCCAAGCACATATTAATATGGAGAATAAGATGAACGGTTTGGATCGGTCATTTGAACTTTGAATCGGTGATTTATGGTCCAATGCACACCATGGCCTATGCATTGCAATGCACTATAGCCCATCTCTCTCTCTCTATATATATATATACAGAGAGAGAGAGAGAGAGAGAGAGAGAGAGAGAGAGAGAGAGATGAGCTACGGTGAGTTGCGAAGTAAAACGCATTTCTACTTCACGCCGTATTTTCATTTTGAAAGTCCAAACGACTGATCCGAACCGTTAGATGTGATCTCCATATTGAAATGTGCTTGGAGACCAAATTTTACATTTTTTGGAATTTTTTTACTATTTATTAAGCAATTTTGAAAACTGCTGTTTTGCTGTGAACAGTAAAAATTTCTGAACCATCGGATCAAGGATTTTCAAAATTGCTTAATAAATAGTAAAATAATTTCAAAAAATGTAAAATTTGTTCTCCAAGCACATTTCAATATGGAAATCATGTTGAGCGGTTCGGATCGGTCGTTTGGACTTTCAAATCGCAAAATATAAGCGTGAAATAAAATAGTCGCTTTACTTCGCAACTCACTGTAGCTCATCTCTCTCTCTCTCTCTGTATATATATATATAGAGAGAGAGAGAGATGGGCTATAGTGCATTGCAATGCATAGGCCATGGTGTGCATTGGACCATAAATCACCGATTCAAAGTCCAAATGACCGATCCAAACCGTTCATCTTATTCTCCATATTAATATGTGCTTGGAGACCAAATTTTATATTTTTTGAAATTTTTTTACTATTTATTAAGCCACTTTGAAAATCGCTGATCCAACGGTGGCTTCTGATTTTACTGTTCCAAACAGTCACCGTTGGATCAGCGATTTTCAAAGTAGCTTAATAAATAGTAAAAAAATTCCAAAAAATATAAAATTTGGTCTCCAAGCACATATTAATATGGAGAATAAGATGAACGGTTTGGATCGGTCATTTGGACTTTGAATCGGTGATTTATGGTCCAATGCACACCATGGCCTATGCATTGCAATGCACTATAGCCCATCTCTCTCTCTCTATATATATATATACAGAGAGAGAGAGAGAGAGAGAGAGATGAGCTACGGTGAGTTGCGAAGTAAAACGCATTTCTACTTCACGCCGTATTTTCATTTTGAAAGTCCAAACGACTGATCCGAACCGTTAGATGTGATCTCCATATTGAAATGTGCTTGGAGACCAAATTTTACATTTTTTGGAATTTTTTTACTATTTATTAAGCAATTTTGAAAACTGCTGTTTTGCTGTGAACAGTAAAAATTTCTGAACCATCGGATCAAGGATTTTCAAAATTGCTTAATAAATAGTAAAATAATTTCAAAAAATGTAAAATTTGTTCTCCAAGCACATTTCAATATGGAAATCATGTTGAGCGGTTCGGATCGGTCGTTTGGACTTTCAAATCGCAAAATATAAGCGTGAAATAAAATAGTCGCTTTACTTCGCAACTCACTGTAGCTCATCTCTCTCTCTCTCTCTCTGTATATATATATATAGAGAGAGAGAGAGATGGGCTATAGTGCATTGCAATGCATAGGCCATGGTGTGCATTGGACCATAAATCACCGATTCAAAGTCCAAATGACCGATCCAAACCGTTTATCTTATTCTCCATATTAATATGTGCTTGGAGACCAAATTTTATATTTTTTGGAATTTTTTTACTATTTATTAAGATACTTTGAAAATCGCTGATCCAACGGTGACTGTTTGGAACAGTAAAATCAGAAGCCACCGTTGGATCAGCGATTTTCAAAGTGGCTTAATAAATAGTAAAAAAATTTCAAAAAATATAAAATTTGGTCTCCAAGCACATATTAATATGGAGAACAAGATGAACGGTTTGGATCGGTCATTTGGACTTTGAATCGGTGATTTATGGTCCAATGCACACCATGGCCTATGCATTGCAATGCACCATAGCCCATCTCTCTCTCTATATATATATATATATATATATATCTTGGTTTCATAATCTAATACATAATCTTGGACAGATAACTCATAGATTCAAATTTTGCACAAAAGTTGATCTATTTTTTGTAATTATCACAATTGAATTTTTAGTGCTGATAGGATAATATTATTTGACAATATTGTAATCCAAACTTTACAATGTAAACACACAGCCTGCATCAATTACAGACCGCACCAAATAACCAGCCCAGCAAGATAGCCGACAGGATCCAGCACAGGCCCAACCTCACCTAATGAACAAGCCCACAAGACCCAAGATAGGCCCAACCGCATTTTTCTTGTTTAAAGCACAATTACAACGGATTCTGTGTTTGTTCATATTTTTAATAAATGATGATCTTATTTATGATTCAAATGTAATTAAAATTGCCAAACACCATCCAATATATGTTCTCTCAGTCTTGTAAATTTATTTGTTCAAACATAAAAAAATATACATCATAAATTACGCATATAACTAGTCTTCTAAAGCGCATTTATTACATCATATTGAGTGTGTCTGTTGATGCTTTTAATCAATTATTGTGTCATTTTATGAATGAAAAAATCACCAAAATTGTCAAATAACATCGAATATATCTCCTCTTTTAATTACACGTCAGAGATGTACCTAACTGGTATGAAATAGAAGCCTCTGTTCCCCTCTTTTAATTACAAGGCAGAGATGTAACTTTCAGAAAAATGTATATAAAATATTTTTGTTGATCTTACATGACAATATTACAAATATAAAAATCCAACATTTACCTTCTATACTATATATACATGTATGTATACTTCTAGAACTTACCCAAAGAAAATGTTTATCTACTAAGTTTCTCATTTCATAAGAAACAACTTAGGATGGAATTGTAACATTTATTAATTACCTCACTTCAATTGCCCCTAAAAGGCACAATAACTGCTAATGACTTGTATAGCTAAATCTATCACTAAATTTATGGTAATATGCATATTACACAATGGCTTGCGCTATGGACTCATATCTTTGTTTTAAGATCCAAACAGTTGATCTGAATCGTTCAACACTCCATGTTAAGATGTACTTGCCTACCAAATTTTACATTTTTTTTATTATATTTTTACAATTTTTCTAGATAGATAGAAAATCACTTGATTTGAAAATTCTAAAACATCCAAAATCAATGATTTTCTACCTATCGAAAAAAATAGTAAAATGTTTCTAAAAAATGTAAAATTTAGTTTGTAAGTACATTTTCATATGGAGATGACGTCAACCCGTTCAAATCAATTATTTAAACTTTGAAAACAAAAATATTGATCCATAGCACGAACCAATCGGCGCTATGCATAGTACCATAGCCTCACTCAAATACTACTATATCACCTGGGTTGAGACAATTCAATTGCAGCAAGGTTATAAGTCGAGTCAATGTACATGCTCGGTGCCTCTCGGGTTTCCCTGTCGGTCTGAATTCGTACCACCTCCACCTTTTGCCACTCCTCCCATCTCTCCGCTAGGCCGTCTCCTTCGAGCATCCGTACCACTTCTGACATTTTGGGCCTCTCCAATGGAGAAGCTTGAGTGCACAGCAAGGCAACTTGGATTAATGCCTCTACCTCAATATCATTGAAGTTGCTTCTCAGGTCGGGGTCAACTAGGATGTCTAGTTTTCTCTCCTTTAAAAGATTTTTGACCTATTTATAGAGAAGTCAGCATGCATTAATGGAATGAATAAAAATCACTTGATTTTTCGTTAACATAAGATGGATATGGGTAAGGATACGGGTAAAGACTATTTTGTACGGTTACTTATAGGGTAATTATTGTAAATAAAATTATATACATTGGTATATATTTAAATGGGAATGATGCATGATATGATATAGTTTTATTCATGGTTTATATGTATCTATTCAACAACACTGTTTACCCAACTCCTACCATATCCGATAAGACGGGTATGGGAAATATATATATATATATATATATATATATATATATATATATATATATATATATATATATATATATATATAGAGTACGGCTAACGTGCTTCCGGTAGCATATGAGCCGAAATGCTTCCGGTGGAAATTTGAAATTTCAAAATCCAAAAAGTCGATCTGAACCGTTCATCTCCTTCTCCATATTAATATCTGCTTGGAGACCAAATTTTACATTTTTCTGAAATTTTTTACTATTTATTAAGCCACTTTGAAAATTGCTGATCCAACGGTGGCTTACCAAACAGTAAAAATCAGAAGCTACCGTTGGATCAGCGATTTTCAAAGTGGCTTAATAAATAGTAAAAAATTTCAGAAAAATGTAAAATTTGGTCTCCAAGCAGATATTAATATGGAGAAGGAGATGAACGGTTCAGATCGACTTTTTGGATTTTGAAATTTCAAATTTCCACCGGAAGCATTTCGGCTCATATGCTACCGGAAGCACGTTAGCCGTACTCTATATATATTTTTAGCTAATCAGGTACAGGTAAGAATCAAGTTTTTTTTTTTTTCATGTTAACTTTACAGGTAAGAATATGAAAATACTTCCACCCGACCCGTATCGTACCCAATCAAAGCATAATATGCATAATTTGCAAGTTCTCTAACACATTTTTATAATGGCTGATTAGTCAAAATATGCATGCATTGCAAGAAATAAAGAAAAATAATAGTCAGATAAAAATTAAAAATAACAAATGAAACAGTACCCAATCAAGCAGCAACACGTCGTCATCATTCGCCAGCCTGGCAAGATCAAATGCCCGTTGCCCCGTAATAAGCTCCAACAGCATAATCCCATAACCAAAAACATCCGTTTTCTCTGACGATTTCCCGGTTGACAAATACTCTGGCGCAATGTGACCAATGGTCCCACGCACAGCTGTAGTAACATGCGTGTCTTTGTAATCCATCAATTTTGCAAGACCGAAATCTCCCACCACCGCCTCGAAATCTTCGTCAAGTAAAATGTTTGCCGCTTTTACATCCCGGTGGATGATTTTGGGGTCACAGTGGTCGTGTAGGTAAGAAAGACCGCGTGCGGATCCAAGTGCAATTCTACCACGCTTCGACCAATGGAGTGGTGGCACATTCTCAGATCGCTCTACAAAACATTTACAAAAGACAAGATCAGGCCTTGTCAGAACTCTGTGCACACTAACTACTACACGAAATGTAACACACAAGCTCGTGTTGTACAGGTAATTCGTAAAAAGGCACATACAAGAAACTATTTCATAGCTAATATGTGATGCTGAATTAGTTTATGTGCACATATTGCAACATTAACTAGCTTGTCTTTGTAATATGACAATTGCAGTAACACTGAAGGCAATAGTGATCTCCGGAATTTAGGTTTATAAACCCCATTTGAACCTTCAAAAAAAAAATGCGTGTCAAAAATTTTAGTGCTGATGTTTAATTATGTGCTTTATGTCCTTTGACCTTCACACACAAAAAAAAAAAAAATACCATAACTAAAATTATTGAAATTGAACCAAAAAGCTGGAGATGAGTGTACCACAATTGTCAAGGTCAGAGCCAAACTTTCAAGCTATGGGGTTAAATTTTCATGTTGTATGGTGGTCAATTTTACGGTACTTGTAACATTTTACTCTAAACTATATATAAATACAAAAATTTGAAAATGAATGGGGTTCAATTGACAATTGTGATCCCAATTTGCAAGCAATAATAATACCTCTTAAGCAAGAAGCCACACTTCCATTGACCATATAGGGATAAACTAGCAACCGCTCTGTTGGGGTCATGCAAAAGCCGCGTAATCTCAAGAGGTTGCGGTGCACTGCCATACTGATCATCTCCACTTCTGTCTGGAACTGGAGTTCACCACCTGCGCTTCGCTCCTCCTTGAGTCGCTTTACTGCTACCAAAGACCCATCTGCTAACCTTCCCTTGTACACCTGGCATAAGTACCAAATTTATGCTTTTAGGCATCAAGGCATACAAGTTATTGGTATCAGATCAGCTGATCAGGTGGAATTTGGGTCAGTCAGATGGTTTGAATGTTGATTCTGGATTGTTCAGTCCATTCAATTTGGAATTTCAGGTTACAGTTTTAGCTGTTGCAAATTTCATATATTTCAGGTGTGTATTGATAATTGGAGTGAGGCTATGGTACTATGCAAAGCGCACACTATGGACCCATTTGTTAATTTTCAAAGTCCAAACACTCGATTTGAACCGTTGAACATGATCTTCATATGAAAATGTACTCCGAGATCAAATTTTACATTTTTTAGAATTTTTTATTATTTTTTAAATAAGTAAAAAGTCACCTACTTTAAAAATTGTGGACTATCCAAAAGTAGTGATTTTCAACCTATCTAAAAAAATAATAACAAGATTCTAAAAAATGTAAAATCCGGTCTCCAAATATATTATTATATAGAGATCATGTTGAATGGTTTAGATCGACTGGGCCAATGCTTTGCAAAGTACCATATCCTCACTCTTGATAATTGTCCACAAAAATGCTTTAAGGTTGCAATCAAGTATTTCAATTGAGGTCAATATTCAGGTTTTATTTCATGATTCTTTAGATTTAAGCCACTAGGGTTTGCATCAGGTCAAGTTTAAGTGGGTCCCGATGTTACCAACTACACGGAAAATCAAGTTTTTTTTTTATGTACCTTTCCAAAACCACCTCTTCCAAGTATATTTTTATTGCTAAAATTGTCAGTTGCGACTTGTAATTCCCGCAGAGAAAATCTCTTGAGTTGACCGAGGTGCACCTCTGGATCCTCCTCAGCTGTATTAGAAATTAATAGAACTTATTAACTTGAGGAAATGTATACCTTTCAAATACCGTACTGAGATAGATACCAGTAAGAATCAAAGGTTGGTCTTACATAGTGGTACAACACATTCATAGATGCCAGTATTCCTTTGGCTAACAAATTATGCTTTAGTTCAACAAATGAGATGGTAAAGAATAGAAAAACAAAAAAGTGCCACAAAATGTGAGATACAACTGAGAATTTAATCTGGTATATCCCCAGTATTTTGCTGGTTGTAGTGAAAGAAAAAGAAAAAGAAAAAGAAAAAGAAAAAAAAAGAAAAAAAAAAAAAGATAAATGGTACATGCATCATGCATCATGCATGCATTCAATACAAACCTGGTACGTCAAAGAAATGAGCCTGGGGTCTGCGGCGGCGGTGCCATGCAAGAGTAATTGACGGTACAGCAAGTAATAATGCAGCACCAGCTGCAACTCCACCCGCAATTGCAGCTATACTTGTAGTTCTACCATCTGTTAAGAAAATAAAAAATAAGACATAATATATTATCCACTTGTTCGCAGAGAGAGAGAGAGAGAGAGAGAGATTGTTCTTTCAAAAAGTCTAGTTCTCATGTCATTTTTGTTTTAGTTGATTTGAGGTTATCATTATTTGAATTAGGTCTTGTCAGAGTTAGGTTTCGTATGTTAGACCAAATGTTATAGATTAAAAGAATATGAAAATTTTATAACTTAATTGTAATTATGGTTTGAATGAGGTTACAAACTTTGCAAAGCGCATATCAGTCTATGCTATAGATCCATATCTCTATTTTCAAAATCAAAACAGTCGATTTGAACCGCTCAACATGATCTCCATATGAATATGTACTTGGAATCCAAATTTTACATTTTTATATTTTTTTTATTACTTTTTTTTTTAATTAGTAGACAATCACTACGTTTGGATGATTCAAAAATCTTTAGATTAGGTGATTTTCTACATATCTAAAAAATAAAAATAAAATTCTAAAATATGTAAAATTTTATCTACAAGTGCATTTCATATGGACGTCATGTTGAACAGTTCGGATCGACTAATTGGACTTTTAAGAAGGAGATATTGATGCATAGTACGGACCAATCCGTGCTATACACAATACCATATGCTCATTCATAACTAAATTGTAAAAAAAGTAAAATTTAGTCCAATCAATATCTAATTGTGGTTACTTACTTGACTTAGGTGGTGACGGAGGGGTGTACGGAGGAGGTGGAGAAAAGGGAGGGTCACCAGGGCATGGTTTGGTTGTTCCATTCCCACATAAACCCGCGTTGTCGGCAAAACTGAGAAATTGCATCAATAACTAAATACTTTGTTAAACAACACGTAGGTAGAAGCAAGGCTTATTCTTTGAAGTTTAGACTGTGTACCAGTCATTATGGTACAGGAGAGAGGCACTGGTAAGTAATAATTAATCCACCAGGAATTGTTGTTACTTTTCTATATTTCTGGACCATTCAAAAGTAGTGATTTCTACCTATCTAAAAAAATAGTAAAATATTCTAAAAAATGTAAAAAAAAATGGTCATGCAAGTACTATTTCCAGATATTTTTCTACTGCATTGAAAGTTGTGCGGGAACTGTATCGACATGCTATATTATAACGAGGAGCTTATAATTGAAGTTACCTGATTGGAGTGAATAGAGAAAATGAACCATTTGACGGAACTGGTCCTGATAGATTATTAGTTGACAGATCCCTACATAATTGTTACAAACATTTAGAAATTTCATAGATTCATTAATAAATAACCAAAATTTCAATGTCAGTACTGGAAGTTAGAGTAAAATAATGTCAAATTAAATTAAAACATGAAATGCAAAATCTTGAGAAAAAAATATTTCTACTCTGGAAACCTTCAATCATTCCCCACAAATTCCTGTCTACAAATCATACAAATACATTCTATTAAGAAAAAATAGCACACTCATGTTTACTGTATAAGAACAGCATTCCATGCAAAACAGTATCCTTGTGAAAAAAATGCAAATTGTGCAAGTTATACAGTCCTAATAAAAAAATATCATATCTTTTTGGTTTCTGGTGAACACATTACATCTGAAATATTTTTAAATTATCAGATAAAGGCTCAATGTCAACAATTTTCATACAAAATATAATAGTGAAAATAAAATAATTTAAATTTAAATTTCCACCACAAACCACCACAAATTTCCTTATTAATATGCAAAAGTTATATGAGACTTACAGAACCTGAAGGGTTTGGATGTTTGTCAGGGAATCGGGGATTGAACCAAAAAGGCTATTGTTGTTAAGACGCCTGTCACAAATAATTAAAATAAATTAAATATATATATGCTAGTCTTTGTTGTTTCCAGTTTTCTGTTCAAAAAGGTTCGCTTGAACTCTTTTAACTAAGGGTAAATTTCATTTGTACCCCTCAAAAACTTCAAAATTACATATTTTGCCCTATAAATTCATAGTATCATGTTTACTCTTCTAAATTTAAAAAAATCACAAAAATTTATCTAATTTATTGACTTTTTCTATTAAAGCTCATTTTAAATTTATAAAGTACCCGCTTTACCCTTTATAAAAAAAATATATATATGTAGTTTCTAAGGGGTATACATGAAATTCCCCCTTTAACTAATTTTTATACGCTGAAAAAAAAAAAATGGCTCATAATACGGATTTAATTTGGGAAAGAAAAGTCGATATACTTACAGAAAGCGCAATTTCAATAAATTCCCTAGCGAATCTGGTATCGACCCGTTGAGATGGTTCAGATACAAATCCAGACTCACCAAATTTGTCAGGTTACCGAGCTCACTAGGAATAGTTCCAGTTAGTGTGTTGCTATACATTTCCCTGTTACAAGCAATTAGCATTTCATTATTTATTAGCAAAAATTTTGGTCTTACTTGGCTAAAATGAGAAAAAAAATGACAAAAATATTTGTAGCTTACAAGTACTGTAGGTTCCTCAACTGGCCAAGTTGTGAGACTAACGTACCAGATAAATTTGCATTTCCAAGATCCCTGAATTTAAAATAGGGATTAATATAACACAAGCTACCAAAAATAGTAAAAGGGCATTTTGGTCATTAGAGATCATTGTGTGTAACTGAATTTATTGAACTTCATCTTTAAATCTCATTTTTCTAAGGTATAATTGAAAATTTTCATAGCAAATTTCAATCATAAATAAGGGTATTTTGGTAATTAGAGATCATTGTGTGTAACTGAATTTATTGAACTGCATCCGTCAATCCCATTTTTATAAGGTATGATTGAAAATTTTCATAGCAAATTTCAACCATACCTAAGGGTAATTTGGTCATTAGAGATCATTGTCTGTAACTGAACTTATTGAACTGCATATGCAAATCTCATCTTTCTATGGTATGACTGAAAATTTTCCCAGTAAATTTCAATCATAACAAAGGGGCATTTTGGTCATTAGAGATCATTGTGTGTAATTGAATTTATTGAAATGCATCCGTAAATCTCATTTTTCTAAGGTATGATTGAAAATTTTCATAGAAAATTTCAATCATAACTAAGGGTATTTTGGTCATTAGAGATCATTGTGTGTAACTGGATTTATTGACCTGCAGTCCTGCATCCATAAATCTCATTTTTCTAAGGGATAATTGAAAAGTTTCCTAGTAAAATTCAATCATACCTAAGGGTAATTTTGTCATTAGAGATGATCGTGTGTAACTGCATCAGTAAATTTCATTTTTCTAAGGTATGTCAAAAAAATTACCAGTAAATTTAAATAACACTTACACTCTGATTACAAGGTTATTACTGTCACAAGTGACATGAAACCAAGTGCACGGATTTACAAGAGTATTATCCCAGCTTTGCAAAACATTTTGCGGATCCTTCAAACTACTCTTCAAAGCATACAACGCATCACCTATTGATAATAAAAAGGGCACATTTAATAAGAAAACATAGAAAAATCACAGTATTTTGAATACATGTGCAATGAGATATATCTGATATATCTTTTAAATATAAAAAATCATATAGCAGATACCACCCCTATCATAGTTTCTTTACAAAATACAACTGAAAAGTCAATGAAGTAAAAAATTTGGACAGAGAATCAATTATCATTTAGAAAAAGAAATACAACACCAAAAAAAGATTAGCGAGTTACCAGTTTATACTGGTACACTGGTACTGCTGTGGTACAGCTATAATTCCAACATTAAACTACACTATTTTGATTTTTTTTTTGCTTTGGGCATAGTACAGCATTAAACTAAGCCAATAAGTTAGCAGTGACAGTCAACTCAGATTAAGAAAGTGGGGTCCACTAATTAAGGGGCCATTTGAGGAGCTTGTTAAATTATTTCATATCTTACTTAGTAGTCTTTTTAAATTTATCCAGAAACCAAATATAAAAATTGTATGCTACTTTTAAAAGAAGGGGGAATTTCACATATACCCTTCAAAAACTTTGAAATTATGTATTTCTCCCTCTAATATTCTTAATATCATATTTAAATAAATAAACCATTTGCTCTCAGAAACCGATCAATTAGAAGACTGACATTTTTGTTAAACAAGGTACACATTTTTAACTTTTTGAATAAAGGATAAAATGGGTAAATTAGTGAACTTTTGAAATTTAAAAGAATAAAATAATAGTGCTGTAAAAAATGCCCATTTAGGCTGATTATCGACCGATTAGTCGGCGGCGGCAACCAAACCGTCACAGATTTTCCCGACTAATCAGCCAATTATTTCCGATTATGGCCGGTTATTCTCAATTATTTCCAATTAGTCGCTTGGCGATACCCTGTCTGTCTGACAAGCACATACAGTTATTGACAACACTGGTAAATATGATATTATGAATCTTAGAGGATAGCATACTTTAATTTCGATTTTTTGAGGGCATACATAAAATTCTCCCTTAAAAAAGTATCAGTGTTAAAAATTGGGCTGCTACTGCGGTACAGGTGCAGCTTCCAACATGAAATTTAATAACAAACATAATTAAAAAGAAACAAAGAGGAGAGATTAAACAAACCCTCGGTGTTGGCAAAGGTCTTGGGGAATGAAAAAAGAAGAAGAAGACACAGCATAGACCACAAATTCCATGAGCACATATGATCCAATATCTCCATGTGTTGTGTTAATAGCTTCCTTTTACTAAAATAATTTGCTCCTTCGCCTAATTCCTATTAGAATTGGAGCAACTATAGAAATGAAATGGTAAAGAGATGATGAGAGAGAGAGAGAAAGACTATCATCAGAGAAAATTCAAAGTCTTTGTTTAAAAAATTATATTTAATAAATATAAGGAATATTCAAAGTCTTCGTTCAATCACTTTTGGATTTTTCTAAAGAGTAGTCTTACAGATTTTTTGTTACTCTCTTTCAGTGGGAATCTGTGTAGTGAATGGGATCTTATTAGGGTCTTACCTGAAGTCAATGACTCGTTACAAATATACACAGTCTTCGTTCAATCACTTTTAGACTTTTTCTAAAGAAAAGTATCAGTTTTTTGTTGTGCTCTTGCAATGGGAATCTGTGTAGTGAATGAATTACTTGGATTCAGTTCGGCGCATAGTATAGTCACAAGATTGACGAATTATTTGTATTTTTAGTGATGGTGAACCGAATGACAAATTATTTGACTGACCAAATTTTGATTGAATTATTCGGTTGCTCGAACTTTGTCACGAATAATTCACGGAATTTACATTTTTTTTTCCAATTTTACGTATTATTTGCAAACAATTTGTGATTTTATGTTTTCTTTTTGGTTCCCTTGTGGAACTGAGATTTTCGATTGGATTATTTCAAATTATTTTCAAATTATATCTGTATTATTTTCAAATCAAGAAATTTTGACCACGCCAAACTCTTATTTGAACTGAATGACCCGTTACAAATGAAAATTAATATTAGAAGTCTTTGTTCAATCACTTGATTTTTTTTTTAAAGAGAAGTCGGATGGGTTTTTTGTTATGATCTTTCAGTGGGAATCTGTGTAGTGAATGGGGATGTTAGTAGGGTGTTACTGTAGTGAATGACTCGTTACAAATGAAAATGTGGAATAAGGAGCATAGACTTATTAATAAAGAAGAGCACACTTGGATCTATCATGGAACTTTGACTGGTGCAATAAGATATTTTGCATATTGTTTAGAAGAAAAAATAATAATATCATTAAGATGAGAAAAAAAATTAAAATTATGTTCCTTAAGTTAGTATAAATTTATTACAAAAATATATATATGAAATGATTAGTTCTTAAGCAGTGGCAGAGTCAAAGGGAGTCTAATGAAGTCAATTGAATCCACTGGATTTTTCAAATATGTCCTTCAAATTATATATATTTTTTATATCACCAGATTTTTGGAATAATATAAGACAATACTATTTTAAAAAATATTTTTTTAATAATATAAAAAATATATAATGAAGTAATGATTAATGGTTTGTATTATCTACAAGAATAACTAATTAGTCAATTAATGTATATACTTCATTATTCCCTGGCTCCATGGCCCCACTTTCATTGACCCATGACAGGGACTTAATTGGCTGGAAAGAGACAAAGAGAAGCGCACTGGTTTGACCGTTGACGGAGAAAATGACGGCCAAACGGAGAGAAAAATGCACGAGCTATAAATTAGAATTGACTGATCACAACTTGTAGAATCGGGTGCTGACACGGATTATTATTTTTTTAGAAATATAAAGAAAATAATATATTTTATCAAACTAACTTGATTGTTTTATTTTTTACAAAAATCATAAGAACCGTGATGTCATTTCGGTCTTTTTTTTTTTTGAAAACCAAAATGACAATTCGGTCTAAGTCGTTTTCATGACAAAAAAAAACGTTGAACAATTATTAAAATATCTGAAACCGAATTATAATTTCGATTCCGAAAAAAAAAATTCAGACCGACATGGCATTTTAGTTCTTCTATTTTTTATAAAAAAAAATAATCATGTTGGTTTTATAAAAAATCTTTTTTTTTTAATTATGGTTTATAAAAAAAATTCTGGATTTTAATATATCGGATAATTATACACATAAAAATTTAGTATACATATAACAATTTTATCTTTAATATTATAATCTCTGTTACAAATTTTAAAAAAATATTGTAATATTTAAAGATCAATTGATCTCTAAGTAAATATGTTCACAATACAAAAGGAAATCATATATATATATATATGATAAAAGTTTTTGTCGGAGGTCATGCCAAAAAATATTATTTTATTAATAAGAATTAAAAGATTAATTTAAAAAAAATAGGATCGTTATCCAAAAAAAATATTATTTTCTCTCCAGTTCCTTAATTCTTTGTTTGGCTCCTTCTGTTCTGATGACATAGGCCCCACTTTCAGCGATTCATTAATCAAACAGTTCGGGGGTTTCTGTTTGACCTTGACTAGATCGTTTGTGAGAAATTCTCTTAAAAAAAAAAAAAAATTCAGCGGTATACGAATTTGGAAATCTAGAAGAGGAGATATCTCATATTTTGCGTGACCGACGTGTCCGGTGCCTATTCGTGCGTGATGTAGGGGACCAGTATTATTTATGCTTTGAGATTCGTGCAAAATGTATTGTAACGGTTAACGGTTGAGATTTTCCAAAAAGTCGCGCAAAATATGAGATATCTCAGAGGATTCGAATTCGGAGACTGGAGGGGACGACAGAAAAGCCCACTTAGATCCTCTGCAACGCAAAATATGAGATATCTCAAACTTTGCGTAACTTTATGGATAGATCTGAACACTAGGAGCATAGTTCATGCGGTTTGAATAGATCTGAACACTTCATTTACAATCAAACATATATACCACTTTGATCGAATTCGAATCCAGCATATTTGAGTAAGCCTCCAACCCTATAGTTTTCAATTTTGAATAGCTCAGTTAAGTTTTTTTTTTTTTTTTTTTTAAAAAAAAGAATATTTAGGAATGAGTAGTTGAGACCTGGGAGAGATGGTAATTAGGATTTTTTTTTATAAACCATAATTAAAAAAACTTTTTTACCAAACCAACACGATTACTTATTTTTTTACAAAAATTATAAGAACTAAAATGTAATTTCGGTCTGAATTTTTTTTTTTGGACCGAAATGACATTTCGGTCCCTAGTGATTTACATTTTTTCAGACCCGCGGCCACATAAAATCCTAAACTTAGAGTTCCTGGTCGAAATGTAAGGATTCCTGGCCGAAATTTATGGGTTTGTGGTCGAAACTGAGCCGAAACAGATGCCCAGAAAAGAAAAAGATATGTGGGACCAAAATGCCAATTCGGTCCCAGCAGAAAAATTAGTGGACTTAAATGACATCTCGGTCCAAGGTATTACACCAACAGCTACACCATTTTTTTATGAAAAAACAAATTCGGGACCGAAATGGTATTTCGGTTCTTATAATTTTTGTAAAAAAAAAAATTATTATTATGTTGGTTTGGTAAAAATATATATATAATTTTTTTAATTATGGTTTATAAAAAAAAATTCTGATATATACGAATAAGATTTTGAATATTTAACTATAATTAGCATCTCAGAAAAGATGTCTAAATAACTTTATAACAGAAACCAACGAATTGGTAATTAATAGTCAAAATGATAAGTTTAAATAAGTTGGGTAATAATAAGTTAATTAAACAACTATAAATACTTTGGGCAAAAATAAGCACATTGGGAGAGAAGCTGGGCATCTTAAAACTGTGTGCTCTTGTTCCAAGGATGTGCGTTGACCTGTCAATACACTATGGGTACATTTGGATGCACTCTAAAATAGCTACAATAGTAGATGAGAATAGTGAGGAATAGCGGAACATCGTTATTTTCGTTATTCCGAATAGCAATTGAGTATGTTTGAATGGATCGGAACAACGCTATTCTCGTTATTCTCGCTATTCTCAGTACATCGATCCAAAGATAGCCTATAAATCCAATTGGGTATTGTATTCAAAATACTTTTATTAGCTCCAATCAGAAGATTACTTTAAAAGTTGCACTTTTCTATACTTATTAGCTATGTACGTTGTATTTGACAGAGGTACGGATATCGCATCAGATACGATATAAATACGCAAATACGGCTATGGGTGTGATCTAATGTAGTAGTTAAGGTGTATGTCGTTTGTGCCATAGAACTTGAGTTTGATTTCTGTTGGTGCTAGGAAAAAAAAAAATTTTGGCTTGTGGTCCATGCGCGGTGCACAGGGACTGCCCATGTTGCGGGTGTATGTGCGATGTATATATGGTCCATATGCGTATTCCAACTATATCCAGATGTGTCACAGATGTATTGAACCTCATTTTTTTTTTTTAAACTATTATATGATTGACCTGACCCCATTCTTTTTTAAAGAAAAATTAGACTATTTTACAATATGTACAACTTGAGTTCTTGTAGTTAGAGACAGATTTAGGATTTCGGTCATGATAGAGCACTAATTTAGTTCAAATCGCTAGCTAATCGGGTGAATTCTTTGGAAATGGATAGCCCAAAACTCATTAGTTTTACATGTGGATGGCCCAAAACTCATTAGTTCAACAAGCTAGGTCCCTTTGAAAATGGGCTATATATATATATATATATAATTGATAGTTGATAGTGGGTGGCCCAGGAATTTGATATAGTATTGAGATTGATCGGCCCAAATATTATTCGGCCCAAATAGTTGATAGTGGGCAAACCATGCAAGTGCTTGAACAGAAAATTGCACAGAAATTAGCCTGGGATTAAATCCGGCCCAAATTGAACAGAAAATTGCACAGAAATAATACTGCCCCCCTACATCACCCCCGAATAGGCACCGGACACGTCGATCACGCAAAATATGAGATATCTCAGAGGATACGAACTCAATGTAAATCGATCTGTTCCAAGACTCTCTCTTTTTTCAAACGTATTTTGTTAGGGTTTATATATTTAAACCATCAATCTCCTTCTTCCTCTCTCAGCCTTCATTTTTAGAACTCCTTAATTTGTCACTCTCTCCTTATCTTCTCCACGAAGTTAAGCTTAGAACAGATCGATCGGCATCACCATTGTGTCGAGCCAGTTAAGCTGATAAGTTTCTGTTTTTTTATTGCATGAATAATATTATGGATTGCGAAATTGAAATCAATGTTAAAGCAAATTATTGTTTTAATTTCTATATTAGAAAAATAGCTAATTAAGATAAAGTTATAATTCAGGATCGAGTTGCATGTACGTACATTTTATATATAATATATATATATGTTACTGAAAATACCAGTATAGTCTCGATGAATGACTGAAACAGATTCATACACATCGATCGATCTTTGATTGCTTCCTAGTGATTGAGTTTAATTAATTATAAGTAGCATGCTGTCTTCATTCTCCTTAATTTGGGTTTCAATTTCAAATACATAATATTAACATGAGCGGAGACCCAGAATCCTGCAGATAAGGTGGTGCAAATGGCTGGTGCCATATATGTGCATGGCAGCTTCTCAGTACAACACCGTATCACCACACGTCATCAAATTCTGATCACCATGAAATTAATAAAATCAAATATAAGAAAGAGCTCTACATTGCCTCTGGTATCCAGAACTTTCCATAATTTATGGAGATTTTATGAAAATAATTATAAAATATTACATGTATTGCATCATAACCAAAAATAATCAATTTATTTAGAATTCATACCGTCTACGTACGGAGCAAACGCCACAAAAATTTATCAAGGACCCGAATTAATTTCCCATTCTCTTTTATTCATGAAAACAAACTACTATGCATTTAAAATATCGATACAATTTATCTAATATTGAGTCGGGCTAGTATGATATCAGTGTCATATGACACTAACTTTAAAATTTATTGAATAGACTTTAAACCACTAATAAAAACCGTTCAAATTGATTTACTTTATAAATAATGTGTTTATATATAAAATTTATATTTTTAAAGTTATATATTATAGACATTATCTATATAATGCACGTACATATCATGTTTATAAAAAATAATGAGATTTTATTTGTAATTTTTATATTTTGGTATCAAATCAAGCGATAAAAATTATTGAAAAATGAATGTATTAAAATTAACTTACAAAATCTCACATTTGAGTGTTTGTCTTGATACTAAATATATTTAAAAAAATATAAAATTTGCATGTAAAGACACAACTAATGAAGTAGAACAGTTTAAGCAGTTTAAATTTACCGTTTAAAATCAATTCAATAAATTTTAGAATGTGTATTATATAAACTCAAATAACACAAATATTATACTAGACTATAGACAAAACATTCCATCTTGTATCAAATATCAAGTGCATGCATGTGCAGCACACCAGTGTGAGCACCACGTCACCAAATCTATACGAACTTGTCACCGTTATTAATTTAAACAGGTGTGTCACTGCAATTAATGCAGTGTCCAGTTGACATGTCGCTTCCCAATCCTCTGTTATTCAAGTCCCGATGTTACGGCGGCATGGGCACGCCGTACGCTATGCAACATATATAAATTATCGGATGAGATGGAATTAAGGATTCTGCTGCTTTTCAATAAAAAAAAAAAAAAAGTAGGATTTTGCTTTTTCGATTCCAATTATTTAAATTTTTTTGTTTACGCATCTCTACAAAGAAATTTTTTCATGCACAAATCTCAACAAATTTGAATGGTTAGAATCGAAAAAGCAGCAGAGTCTGTTCCTGGAATCTCAACCGTACAATCTATTTTAAAATTTGTACGAATTAATTTTGAAAGACTCGCTATATTATAAATAGAAACGGGATTGATTCCGTTTAATTAAAATCAGAAAATTGAGATTGATCAACTCAAAAGATTATCTTTTGAGTTAATGGAGAGGATACGCATTTGATGAGATGTAGGTATTAAATGTCATTAAATATTACAAGGATTTTCGAAATGTCATTACAAAGAAAAAAAAATCATATAATTAATTTTTAATTCACTGATACTTTTCTTTAATCCATGCAGATTTGAGTGTCTTTTTTAGTTAAACTTTTGTTAGTTTTTATGTATTATATTGAACGAATAATATGCCTATATATAGCAAAGAAAAAATAATGTAAAGTCACGTGACTAATATGTTAGTCCGGATTACTTCACACAAGTATATTTCTTTAATATATATGATGTCATGTGTGATCATGCTATGAGCATACGTAATAATATTAAACGTGACATGTCTAGAAGAAAAATTACGCTTAAAAATATAAAAATGCTTATGCATGCAATAGGCAGGTATGGGGATGTATGGGCAGTTTGATTCAGATTTCGCATACATTTTTCAGCACTTAATTGGGACTCATCGTGGAGGCACTATAATAAATCAACCATGCATGGTGACATGAGAACGTGGGTGTCATGTTTCATGGGAGTGAGTGTTGTGGGGGATTTGGAAGCAACGAAATGAATTAATTTTCAGAGCACTAGTGGAAAATATGGAATCAGGATCGGTTATATACGCATATCAGTATCGGAATACAACCGATCCTGATGAAGGCGATACTGATACTATCAAGATCGGTTTTTTATTTTTTAAAGAACCGGTCCAAATAGCAACTATTAGGATCGGTTGTTTATTATAATCGATCTTAATAGCAGTTATCTGGATCGGTTTTTCTTAACGAACCGATCCTAATAGTTATATTCTGGATCGGTTCTTTAAAATAACAGATCCAAATACCTATTAGGATCGGTTCCTTAGGTTAACCGATACTATTTTTTTTTACCAACTTTGAAAAAAAATAGTATTAGGATCGGTTGTTTATAAACAACCGATCCTAATAGTATCAGGATCGGTTTTGTATAAAAAACCGATCCTAATAGTATCAGGATCGGTTTTTTATACAAAACCGATCCTGATACTATTTTTTTTTTTGTTTGGAATTAGGATCTGAAAAAAAAAACTCTTAGGATCGGTTATTTTTTAATAACCGATCCTAAAAGTTTTTTTTTTCTTTTTTTTAGATTGAGGATCAGTTCTTTTAAACAACCGATCCTAATAGTAGTAATCTGGATCGGTTGTTTAAAATAACCGATCCTGATGTTTTATTGAAGCTAAAAAAATATTTTTATTTATTTGACCAGCTTCCATATATATTTTGCTGGCCAGCATCCTAAATTTTTTTTTTTTGCACAGTAAGAAGCAATAATCAAATATCATATACACATCCTAAATTAAATATCATACACATCTTAAATTATTACAAAAAATTCATGTTCATACAAAGTTTTGTGAAGCATTACATATTATAACAAGAAATTTAAATCCAAAAAAATTTAATTAACAAACATACAAGTGACTAATTGAGCTATTTCTTCAATTAACACACATTTATGCAATTAATGTAAAGCACAACAATAAAAAAATCAATAATTACCTCTTTTGCAATCACATCACTTGAGATTAAAAAAGACCCTAAAAATAAAAACAAAGGTAACAATTAGATGGAAAAACATTTTACAATAAAAAATACAAAAAAATGTGTTTTTAAAGTATAATAATGAGAAAATTAGATAAAGCTAATACCGTGATAGTTGATCGGCCGGATGATTAAGTAACTTGAGCGAGATGTCCTCAAGACTGTAAAACAATATACAAACACCATTAATTAATTTTTTAAACAATAAAAAAAATTAAAAACTGACACAATTGAGCCGGAGGTGCGAAAGGCTCGGCTTTGAGAGGAAGAGACGGAGAGAAAGAGAGAGAGAGACACGGAGGAGAGGGAGAGACGGAGACAGAGAGAGAGACACAAAGAGTACTGAGGATTTGAAAGGGAGATACGGAGACACAGAGAGAGAGACGCTAAGTTGAAAATGAGAGGCGCGAAATGAAAATAAGAAGAACCCTAAGAAGGTTATATAAGGAGTTATCATTAGGATCGGTTGTTTATAAAAAACCGATCCTGATACTATTTTTTTTTTACCAACTTTGAAAAAAAATAATATTAGGATCGGTTGTTTATAAAAAACCGATCCTGATACTAATTTTTTTTTTGGCAGAACCAACTTTGAAAAAATATAGTATCAGGGTCGGTTTTTTATAAAAACCCGATCTTGATACTATTTTTTTTTTTTGTAGAACCAACTTTGAAAAAAAAAATAGTATCAGGATCGGTTTTTTATAAAAAAACCGATCCTGATACTATTTTTTTTTCAAAGTTGGTTGTGCCAAAAAAAAAATTAGTATCAGGATCGGTTTTTTATAAAAAAACCGATCCTGATACTATATATAAGAAAAATCACTGAGGTAAACCCCACTCATATTGATGGTCTATCAACCATCAAACGGCTACCATTTATTTTCTTTTCTGTTTGGTAATGCATGTACACGGATAAATATTAAGAAAAATGTGAATAATATAAAAATTATTTATTTGTGTTTCTATGGCCAAATCAACTCTACTATGATCAATTTTGTACAATTTTATTATTATTAATGGCATCAAATTGTTAAATGGAATGCAGATCGTTCATTTCTGCATGATCATCCAACGGTGGGTCTATAATTAAATGACATGTAATAATTTTTAAAATGATCAAGATATAACATGGAACATTAATAACGTAAAAGTGCCGAAGGCCCGACAACTGTAAGTTTTGATCCAACGTAAATTATTTACGGCCGTGCGATGTTGCTATATTGTTTTGCTTTGATGAACTAGTACACGAATCCCGAATTGTATCAAATTTTATAATGGTGAAATTAATATGACATTCTTTCATTTTAACGGTTCCGATCGACCAAATGCTAATGTTCGTATTCGTTCCTTCACAACCCCACACAACAAGGGTTCAAGTCCTATGTATATTATTATATGGCACAAGTCATTGATGCATCATGCATGATTGTATAAAAAAATTCAATAGTCAAAATGACTTCAAAATGAAATATCAACGTCAAATAATTAATTATATTATCACATAAATTTTAATAATATAAATTACATTAATTTTCATCAAAAAAATTTTATAATTGAACCATATGCCATATACAACAGCCATATATATATTCTATTAATCACCACACTAATTACATATAACACAAATGCCTAATTACATATACTTCTCAATATTAAAATTACAAACATAAATATTTTAAAATATTGAAAAAAAAACTAATTATAAAATGAAATTTGCTATCTCAATTTTGAAGCTGTCACTGTGCCAATTTGCTTTTAATCCGAACAGAGCATTTTAGACTACATACAGCACACCACACAAAGTTGGTTCTGCAAAAAAAAAAAAAAAAAAGTATCAGGATCGGTTTTTTATAAAAAAACCGATCCTGATACTAATTTTTTTTTTGCAGAACCAACTTTTAAAAAAAAAGTATTAGGATCGGTCGTTTATAAAAAACTGATCCTGATACTATTAGGATCGGTTGTTTATAAATAACCGATCCTAATACTATTGTTTTTCAAAGTTGAAAAAAAAGTATCATGATCGGTTTTTAGCAATAAAACCGATCCAGATACTATCAGGATCGGTTTTTAGCAAGAAAACCGATCCAGATACTATCAGGATCGGTTTTTAGCAAGAAAACCGATCCAGATACTATCAAGATCGGTTTTTAGCAATAAAACCGATCCAGATAGTTTTTTCATTTAATTGGAAAATTATTAATCTGGTTTTGTTAATTATATGTAAGTTAATTTCTAATATAATATATCACGATTATGTCTAAAAATTTGAAGGTATATTTTATGAAATAATTTATTATATAATTATAAGGTTATTTATTCTAATGGTTATGTTTGTAATTTACTTTTATAATTTTATAAATAATAATTGAAAGGAAAAAAGGTATCTGGATCGGTTTGTAACAGAGAACCGATCCAGATAGTTATCTGGATCGGGTATTATGTACAGAACTGATCCAGATGCTATTTTCTGATATATTTTAATTTGTTAGATGTATTTAAGTTATCTGGATCGGTTATTATGTATAGACCCGATCCAGATACTATTTTCTGATATATTTCAATTAATAAGATTTATTTGAGATAAAAATAATATATAAGATTTATTTGAGATATTGCAATTATCAGGATCGGTTTTTTGTTAGAACCAATCCTGATACTATCAGGATCGGGTTTTATAAACAACCGACCCTGATAGTTGAATTATTAAGATCGGTTATTTAGGTTCTAACAAAAAACCGATCCTAATAGTTCATAAATCAGGGTCGGTTGACAATAAAACCCGATCTTAATAGTTTTTAAGATCATTTTTTTAAGAAAACCGATTCAAATACCTTTTAGGATCGGTTGGCTCATATAACCGATCCAAATAGGCCGATCCTGATTCCAGTTTTTACACTAGTGGAGGTTAAAGAATGTCGCCGCAACGTTTGGCAGTGTTGACAAAAGAGGAGAATGCGTTATGGTTGAAGTGCTGCAAGGGAGGTAGGGGTACGTAGTAGTAATTTTGCTAGTGGTGCAAATGTAACTTGAGAACCAGCTGTTATTGATTTTGTAGAAAAGGTTGTATTAAACACATTTATATTTTTATAACTTGGTAGTTACTACTAATTAAGGATTTCAAAAAAAAAAATATATGAAAATGGAGCTATTGTGCTTTGCAAATTAAATAGATCTTTTATTCACACTCTTATATTTGTTTTCGATATTCAAATAGGACTTTGGACTTTCTTCCAAAAGCAATCTCAGCCAACCCTAATTTTCTTAAACACAATTTTCTGAGAGCTTTAGTCACTCCATTATTATGAGAGCTTACTCCATTATTATGAGAGCTTAAAACCTCAAAATCTCTCAAACAATTTCAAACTCACTTTACTAATCTTGAGTTAGATTAGGTTAGAGTGATCTATTGAGTGTTTATCTTGAATTTCTAAACTTGAGACCTTGTTCTTATCTCTTTGAGTTGGCCGGTTGACTTCCTGCTTGGATTGTAAGGGTTCACCAGTTCACAAGTTGTAATCATTTCGTATTGGGTAATAAAAATGCGCATCTAGAAGAGGTTGCGAAGCCCCAGAGACATAGGCCTTTGTTTTGCCGAACTCTGTTAACATCTCGCGTGTCAAATTTTTCTAAACTCATCTATTTACTTTCAATTGCATTTATTTTCAGTTTTTGAGCAATTAGTGGTGCACCAAGTTTAACAATGTGGTATCAGAGTAAGTTATTCGAATTAAAACACACATAATTGGAGTTAGATCAACTTGAAAAATGGCACCCTATAGATCTGTGAAGGAACCCCTAATTTTTGATAATACCATCAAAAATTTTATGCATTGAAAGAAAACCATGATTAATTACTTGAACATATTTTTTATGAATATCGAAATTTAAAAGATCATACATCATGTTTCTTAAAAAGGAAAAAAACACGTTGGTTAATGATTGAGTGCGTTTAGATTAGTAACAGCCAAACAAACTGTAATTTATTGGCGCATACTTATCATTTTCCATATATATAAATATAAATATATACAGTTTGTGTATATATATATATACACACACAAACTAACCTCTGCTCATCGTCACCCGTCTGAAATACATCCTTCACTTTTTCTTCAATTCACAACACACACATATGGAAAATGATATGGATCTGGACCTACCATTGACGATCGAATTCAGTGATATCATAAGCTTCTCAGGCCTCTTCTGTGATTCACCGACACCACCTCAAGATCATGAAATGGAGAACTCGCCAGCGAGATCTCAACGGTCTAAAGAGGCCCGGGATGCGGTACGTAGAAGTCATCGATGATCCTCATCTTGAAGCAAGCTCTTTAGCTTTATCATTTTTATGTTTCATATTGTTTTCTTTGTTTATAATAGGATATAATATGTCTTTTGATTTGAATTAATTACACTTCTCTGGTGCCTCAATTATGCACATGATGGGGTTTCTTTTGGAGGGAATTTCATGTATACCCCTCAAAAACTTCAAAATGATGTATGTTTCTCTAAAGTTCATAATATCATATTTACTCTTCTAAATTTCAAAAACATACAAATTTATCTATGTATTGTCAATTCTACTAAATCTCATTTTAAATTTATGAAATATCCATTTTATCATTTATTAAAAAAGAAAAACTAATAGTATATTTCGAAAAAATGTCAGTCTTCTAATTAGTCGATTTTTAAGGTTAAATGTGTCATTTTTCTAATGTTTACACGAGCATATACCTAAATGTTGTTGTGTAAGCATCAATAGTATAGAAATTACCCATTCGTCCTCAGAAACCGTCCAACTAGAAGGTTGGTATTTTTCTAAAAAATGCTACTTATTTTTTTATTTTTAATAAAGGGAAAAATAGGTATTTTAATATGAGTTTTAATAGATATATAGGACATTAAAATGGACAAATTTGTGAGTTTATTGAAATTTAGAAGGGTAAATATGATATTAAGAATTTTAGAGGGGGACACGTAATTTCCAAAGTTTCTAAATAAAAACCACATGAATATGAAGTGTTAACAAAAAATGATATTATATTTTGCATTAATTCACAGACCGACGTAGACCAATAAAAATTTATACTGGAAATTAAATCTTGTTTAAATACATCTTATAATTAAAAAGCACTTTCAGTGTCATGCTGCACTCGTAACTAAAAAAAATGCATATATATGGTTAATTCATTCCAAAAAATTATATTTTCTTTTGCCAATATTTTATTTCTCAAAAAAAGAGGTCAATTTTTATTAATTTGGATTATGAATGTTCAGGTCACCAAGACTCAGAGGATGGGAAGAAAACCAAAACACAATTTATGAGAAAAGGTAGGAAAGCCATCGTTTTTCATGATAACAATTTATTTATTTAAGTTTTATATCTGTAAAAGATTTTATTATATTAAATGTCTACAGAAAAAAAATTAGAAAAAAAATTCAATTTATAGAGGGACCTGTTTTGCTTTCTAAACACAATAAACACAATAGTCATGTTTGATCGTTACTTAAAATTATGGAGGATTAAGTAAATTACTCTAAGCCGTTATGGCCTGAACTAGTTAAAATTAGTTATTTAAGTAATGATTTAAAAAAATCCATTAAAAATAAGAGAAAAATTGAAAAAAAAATTTATAAATTTTCTCTCTAACAGCAGGTTTCACAGACGGAATAAGTTAACCTATTTGAAGAGGCAATTTAACTTACTCCGTTGTAAGCCCGTACCTCTCTCATTACAATATCTTAAGTCATAGTAAGTTATTTTTGTTTGTCAGCTTAAGTGAAAAATAAATCATTATTTCTTTACTTAAGCTGCAATTAAATATGTATGGAGAACAATTTATTTTTTTCCCATTTTGTATCTAGGGATGTGTCTTAATTGAACGTAATATATTATGTTGCAATTTGAAGAAAATCAATATGTTGCAGCTATCTTTAGATATCTTTTCAAATTGCAAATATAGTTGGAATCTTAAATAAATTATTAAATCAATTTCTTATTTCAGAAGCGTCGAGAAAGAATTCAAACCAAATTTAAGTTATTGCAAGAGCTCATTCCAAATTCTCAAAAGGTATGGTATTTGATGTAAGTAATCTCCCCATAAGTTATATTTTCTAAAAGAAAATTGTTTTAATTTGATACTTTACCTTGATTGAAGTTGGATAGTGCTTCTCTTTTAGACGAGACAATTTCTCACCTAAAGGCCCTTAAATGTGAGCTTCAGGTACTTATGATAACTTAATATTATTTTCTATCATAACTGTTAATAAATTAACATTATGTTTGGTATTTATATGAGTATCCAATCAGGTCCGGATTTGGGTACAGGTATGGTAGATTACAACCATAGAGTTACAGAGTTAAATCCAAATAGGATTTGAATAAGACTGAAAAATATTACATCCATAATGTTACTACTATAGAAAGAGATACAGTACTACTTAAAAGAGAGAGGAAAGTGATGGAGAAAGAGAAAGAGTGAGAGAGAGAGGGAGACCATTTAAAAAAAAAAAAAAACAGAGAGACTATGAGTTTAATTTTACGCTTCAGAGGATAACTAATTATTTATGTAAATTTGAAATTTTAGAAGGTTATATATAAAATGATTTTGTTTTCCTTTTATTCTTAGAAAACATGCATGGTTATTCATCTTTGGACCTATTTTTAAGCAAATGATTTTCCTTGCACTACTGCCCTGTAGAATTTTATAATTTTGGACCTAATTTGAATATTATATCAAGAGGGTAAAAAAAATGATGTAAAATTAATCCCTCACAATGATTAGCTAGAACTATCTATCTTTTTTACCTTTTGATCTATTATATATTATAAAATTTTACGCGCGATAATATATCACTCATTTTTTTTTTCTGAAAACTCGTAAGCAATTTCATTGATATACAGTAGCTATTACATAGCATTAGACAATAAGTGTCTGTGAAAAACACACAACTAAACAAAACAAAAAACGCACAGTGTCTGTGAACGCAAATTGATTATCCTTGCTTGATGAGAGTGATAGGAGTCTAGCGATAGTGTCCTCTGTACGCATATCACTGATGAGAAGGCACTGAATCCAAACCAGACCAGGAACTGAATCAACCGGACTAGGACAGTGACCCATCAGCTGAGAAAGCACTAAATCAAACCAGACTGGGAAATAAATCAACCAGTCAAGGACAGTTATCTCGAAACAGAGAAGCAGAAGATGCCAAAAACAGCTAAAACAACACATACATCATCATAACAAAAACTAAACATTTATTTCCTAACTTGATATTTATTCGACTATATATAAAGTAATTATAGGTACCACTCGTTCCACTCACTCTTCCATTACCAGAGAGGAGAAGAAGAGCTGAAAAAAAGGTAAGAAAAAGCAAACTGCTAGTACTGAAGAATAAAACTTCCAGAAGAACGATGCGAAGAGCGATGATTAGATCCACGAAGTGGAATCACCAACAAGGTATAATGGAAGCACCGGTTCGAACGATGATAGAGCAATGACAGTGACTAGATCCACTAGACGGAAGTACCAAAATCAATAACCCAACCCACCAAACAGAAACACTTGGCGGAGGGTTTCGCCATGGCGTATTCGCCTTTTTTACCTCTTGATCGGCACCGCTTAACTTTTTCTACTTATATAATATATCACTCATGAGTCATGAAAATATATAAGATCTATGATTTCAAATTGGTATTTAAATTTCAAAATTTAAATATAAATATAAAAGAAAATATGTGGCTCTGTATGACATCAGAAAATGTATAGCCTAATGATATGTCCAACACAAAGAACGTATAAAAAACATTTCATTTATTTTTTTATCCTAATTTTTTATACTAGTTTTTCGATATCATAAATTTTTATGTAAAATAATTGGAATGGAAAACTTTAGCTTAAATCTTGCACAATAATAAAGACAACGGTTAATTAATAACGTCGTAGCCTCCTCATTATCATGAAATAAAATAATAGAAAGAGAGATGAAATAGCTATTTTATTTTTTATTTATATAAATTAATATAAGATAATATATGATTACAGGATGGGTGTGTTGGATTTTAGGTAATAAAGAAGGATCCAAAAAAAAAAAAAAATCTGATCCAATCCTTAAAAGTCAAAAAAAAAAATTCCGAATCCAATTTCTTTATCAGACACTATGCGTCTCATTCTATGTTACCCCGAATACTTAATATATGGTCTTATATACGTATCCGATACGTATCGTATTTGCTATATCAATATCCGTATCCAATACCCGTATTGTGTATTACAATTTATTATATCGTCATATTCTATATTGTATCCAATATGATATCCGTACTCGTTTTCATACAACACAAGTCTCATTATAATTGGCCACAGAGGATTCTAGTTACAGCTTCCATCTTTGAATTCAAATATTTTAATCTGCTCCAAACCTTTTTTTTTGTTTTTTCATCCTCTGACTCTCCATCTTCTCTCTCTTTTTCAGATCCAATAGAACTAAATTTATGTAGTATCACTTTTACATAAATGGGCTCTACTAACGAACAAAAAAGACTCCTAATAACGGTTTTCTCATCGTTTGTGATCAACACGATAGAACAAGGTGTTGCACAATTTTTAGCGTATTACAAACTGTCTTTTTCTATCAGTTTCAAATGTACGTAGAACTGATATTAAAAGTTTACAAACTTATTATATCAGTTCTACAATAAAAAAAATTCATTTAAAATGGTCATTTTCTTCTATCGGTTCTAAGTGTAGAAATTAACCGATAGAATATCACACTTATTATATCGGTTTTATGGTAAAAAAATTGATAGAATAAAGTCATCTTTTCTATCAATTCTAAGTGTAAGACCGATAGAATAAATATGCCACTTCTTCTATCAGTTCTAATGAAGAAACTGATAGTTAAAGTTGAACATCTTCTAACAGTTCACAGCTTTAAACTGATAGAAAAAAAATAAATAATATGTTCTATTGGTTTTTTACTAGTAGAGCTGATAAAATAAGGATAAAATTAATTATCAAACTTATCACAATACCTCTATACCTTTCATTTTTACCCAAAATGTTTCAAACTGTTAGAAATCAGGTGTTAGAAGATTCAATTTGTGTAGTAGTGTATATTGTGTTGTTGTGCATGGATTCATTGAATAAAACTTTTTTTTTTTTTTCCAAAGATTGTATCTGGATTTTGTCATCCCTAATGGCGCTTAGAGGAGTGAATATGGAGTCTTTTAAAATTTTAACTCTAGATGATTAGATATTCACTATTAAAAATATATGTAACATGTGCATAAGTTGTTCTTAGCAGAAACAAGAAAACTTAAACTAAGAAAGTGTACGTAAAGTAAATAGAAGAACTAAGAGACACATGACACGAGATATGATTACGGGGTTCGGCACTAATGCCTACGTCTTCGGGGCTTCATGACTTTCTTGATGTCGTGCATTTCTTTATCCAACGAGAAATGAGTACAAAATAGAACTCGTAAGCCCTTACAAACTTTGAGAAGTCACATGGCCCGGCTCTAGTATTTGAACAAACAAGAGATCTCACACAAATCACTCTAATACTTACACAAGATTGACTATGGTGGAGTATGCTTGAAATTGTTATAAGGATATTGAAGTTTGATGCACAAGCAACAATGGAGAATTCTAGATCCATAAAGAATACGAAATATTGCAATTGGATGCGGCTAGATTGTTATCACTCAAACATATATTTTATTTCTATTTATAGAGAGGGAAACCAAAAATGATATCTGGTGTCAACCATACAATTGTGCATTAACCGTTGTAATGGTTAGCCCCAAATACTAGGTTTGGCTGCACTCAAAACCCTAACACTTATCAAGCATTACAACAGTTGCTACAATGGAAGTCTCTGTAGAATTTTGGGGTCCGAAATGATTTATTATGTCGCAACGTTTGATTAACCGTTATCACGGATTAAATCGGATACTTATTCCGTTGTAATGTTTGGCTAACCGTTGTAACAATTTAGGTCGATTACCTCAATCTCAAACATCTTTACCAATTTTACAGATTTGTAATTAACACACTAATCTTAAATTTAGTCTTCTCAGTCCAGTTATTGGTTCATCATGACTCATCATTGATATGTATAACAATTGATGATTCACTCTTAATGTGTATAGTAATTTATATCGTCATGAACATGTATAATGTCTCAAGATAAGAAATTATAAAATTTAACAATATATATATATATTTTGCAAATTTAATTAAACAAACCAAGTAGATTATTGGATAGTTCAATAAATTTTTATTCGGTTCCAATAGAATCCAGTTTGAGGTAAGGTATGTTGTTGTGTTGATGTAGTCGACATATTGGATTCATTGGATTCGAAAATTATTTTCGGCTCCAAAGTTTAGATCATTTTTTTATGGGATCCGTCTATATTTTTCAAAAACAGCCACTCTTTTTAATATTATATATATATATGAGTAGAACTAGGGTGCTCTTAAGCTCACCAAAGTTTTGGTGAACTTAACTCTAAAACTCATAAAATCAATTTCTAATAACGAATCCGAACCGTTGAAATCCGCCTACCTTACGTGTGGTGCATCCACATGTGAAATTTTTAAACATTCAAATTAATTTAGTATAAAATCAAGCGGTCAAAATTAGAAGGTTAATAAATTAATTTTAGTGCATTGATTTTTTGAACGTTTTTTGACCGCTTGATTTTATACTAAATTAATTCGAATTTTTAAAAGTTTCACATGTAGATGAATCACACGTAAGGTAGGCGGATTTCAACGGTTATGATTCGTCATTTGAAATAGATTTGATGAGTTTTAAAGTTAAGCTTACCAAAACTTTGGTGAGCTTAAGAGCACCCTAGTTCTACTCTCTCTCTCTCTCTATATATATATATATATATATATATATATATATATATATATATTATTTTATATTAATTTCTATAAATACAACAATCTTTTGTTGATTGCATCCGTGTTCGGTGTGCAGTACGTACTCGATCGTAGACTTTTTTATCTATAGAAAATATTGAAAAAGGAAAACAAAAAAAAGAATGAATTTTCATACAAAGAAGAATAGATAGAATTTTTACCGATTTAAACTATCTAAAATTTGATCGGTAGAAATTTCACCAATTTAAAACTATTTTTTTTGTACATATTTATATATGTTCAGATTTTCTATGGCTTCATTATCTATGACTAGTAATTTTTATTATGGGATAGTATCTGCGAGGGATACTGTCGGTATACCATCGCTAATAGAAAAAACACATTTATGTTAGTATACTATCGTGAATAGTCACTTTTTACCATCACGAATACTGTCTCATTCTTGTAGTGATCATATAATGAAATCATATAAAATCCGGACATCTTTCTATTTTTCTGAAGAAAAAAACCTATATGGATTCAATTAGTCAATTTTTTACCAATCTTTCTATTTACAAAAATTATATTTTCTATAGATAAAAATTTTCCAGTAAACGGCCGGTGTCAGCACCATACTAGGGTTTGTAAGAACGTGTCACCGCTAGAAATCTCCAGTGAATTTGAACAGGTGTTACTGCTATTAATGTGGTGATTCGGCAGCAATAGCTTTAACAGCTGTACTGGCACTATGCTTCAAATTTCAAACAAAAGTGATTCGGTGGGCGACGCAAGTACCGATATTGGTTTTATTTTATTGTATATTCTGTTGGATGCATGGTTATCATCATTATAAGTTGTATTGATGTGTATTTTCTATTTATATGAATATATATTGCATTTAATTAGAGTTGAGGTCAGACAAAACTACAATCATATCATTAATAGTATATATCAGATTAAGATAGAATTTGAATCGTACATAAAAAAATATTATATCTATTGAATTAAACAAGATATATAATATATATATATGAGCAACTATAGCTAGCAAAATAATTATTTAACAGTAAATTCATTGTAAGTTTGTAACTGTATTCATCCGTTTTAATGATTTCTAAAGGAATTGTTGGAGATTAAAGTCAACTTTTTTATATAAAAAAAATAAAAAATTAACAACACATCTTTTAAGAGAATAAATTTTTAATAGAATAGCAAAAGACAATGTCATATGTTTAAGATCTCTCTCTCTCTCTTGTCTTTTTTTATTACGAATTATTTTATTGGTTCTGATCTCGATACTTAGATCATTCTATTGAACATAGAATAACAATCAATTTAATCCATACAAAAAAAAAGAGTAATCAACTGTGATAGGTAAAAAAAAAAAAATCCCTTCATTAGTTAGATAGGGGATGTAGCCAAGTGGATCAAGGCAGTGAATTGTGGATCACCATGTGCGGGTTCAATTTTTGTCGTTCACTCAGCTGATTATTTCAAATTTCAAAAATTAGATTGTATATATATACTAGTATCGTACCCGCGCATTACAACTGGAACATATTATAAGAAAACAAAAAAAAATCTCATACAAAAATGACATATTTTCATAAAAAAAAATAGAGCAGTTAATGGAAAGAATAATTATTCAACAATATTCATGAATTCTATTAAAATAGGTTGGTTATAAATTCAAATTATAAACAAAAAGTCAATTAGTATAATAAAATCCAATAAGAAATAATGTCGACTTAGTGCAAATTGATGATATCATATTAGGGGTATATTTAGAAAAATATGACAATCTATTAAAAAAAATTATGTGTAATTTCTGATAGAGAATAAATATGGGCATGACTCATTCTAGGAGTTCAGACAATTGCAAATGAATGTCAAGCCAAATGCATCACTTCTACCATACAAACCTTATTGGTACATGTTAATTAATCTTTATAGTTTGATTTATTTTATTTTTTGAATAATTTGTTCACTTTTAAATTGATATTACCCTTTCATATATATTTTTCTTTTAAACCATGCTAGTCAATTATGAAGGTGTAATATTGTATGTTTAATGTCAAGCCAAATGCATCAGTGCTAGCATGCAAATCTTATCGGTACGTGTTAAATTTTATAGTTTGATTTATTGAATAATTTGTTCAATTTTAAATTAATATTCCTCTCTCTCTCTCTCTCTCTCTCTCTAACTTTTCCCTGACTTGTCAGTTTTTACCTCATTTTCGTTATTTACTTGACTCTAACTCGTCGTGTTAATTACTTGAATGTAGAGGTACAAAGTCCACCATCCTTAATTGTGGATTTACTATGGAAATTCTTGATCATGAAAGCCGGAGGGAGAATGTGACTCACTCCAAGAGTGTACATCAAGTTTTCTTCTTAATTTTACAGTTTTTTATTTTTTTTTATTTATTAATTTGTGAAGATTCAAATTGTCGATTAATAGGTTTGTGACCCTGCAAGAGATTTTTGGAAATTGTTAGATAGTTCTTTTTTACTTATTTGGGTTTTTTTTTTCTTTCTTTTTAATATTTTGTTTAACTTTTTTTTAATTAACATGTTTTACCTGTAGGAGGATTGACTTGTCATTTCATGACAAACCACAGATCAAAAATTGTTATTGTCTTCAAACAAGTAAAAGGCGAAGGGAACAACTAGATGGTGTTTGACCCAGCTGGCTAGCTCGGCTGAGTTGCAATTTAATCTCTTTACGTGAAAGGGATCGATCAACTCAGCCCAAGTAAGACATGTCAGGTTGAACACCACATAGACATTCCATTTGCTCCTCCACATTTCTGAAGTCAATGGCATTCATGATTTATGGTTGTCTTAAAATGACAAGCTGACCACTTACAAACAAAAATGTTAGTTATAAAAATTTAAGCATATCTCATAAATTAAAAAATAAATATTGGTTCGCCAAAAAATGTATATGTATATATGTTGTATATTTTGTTGAATTATGAATGCACGTATATGTATGATAAATTAATTTTGAATATATTAATTGCTGATGTATGTTGAATGTAAAATGAATATTACTGTTTATTGTATGTTGTAAATGTTTAATATTTATTGAATTATGAATGTGTAATATTATATGTTTAATAGATAGCAATTATGGATGCTAACTAATTATAAATCCAATAAAAAAATAGAAATCATACACGGTTCTTAAAAACAAACCGTGTACAATGAATAACATACACATATTGTATTTAAAAACTGTGTATGGTATCAACAAATCATACACAAATCCCTTGTAGAAATCGTTTATATAACCCTTGTTATTATAAACGGTTTCTATGACCATGTATAAATCACTACTTTCAGTGCCTTTTTGTTAAGATCTGACACTAGTTCCCTTGTAGGAACCGTGTATATTAATACTATATAGATACAGTTCCACAACCACGTACAATGTATCGACCTTAATTTTCCTACATGATACGAGCAGATACGATCGCAAAACCATGTGTATTTTTTTAACCATATATAGTCTCATTTTCTGTAGTAGTGATATATATATATCTCTCTATACAGTGAGAGAGAGAGAGAGAGAGAGAGAGAGTGAGTTGGACTATGGTACTTCGCGAAATAAAGCGAGTGTTTTACTTTCCGTCTATGTCTTCAATTTCAAAGCTCAAAATGTTGAACCAAACCGTTCAAGTTGATTTTCATATTAAATTGTACTTGGAGACCAAAATTTTACTATTGTTTTGGAATTTTTTTTAAGTCACTGATTTCATTAAATCGTGTACGATAAAAAATTAGCGATTTTAATAAATTCCAAAAAAAAAAAATCTAAAGAAATGTAAAATTTGATCTCCAAACACATTTTAATATAGATTGAATGTTGTCAGTTTGGATTGACTATTTAGACTTGAAAAATGTAAAATCAAAATATTTGTTCCAGGGTTTAGAAACAAATATTTTGATATTATTCTTTCTGTCTCTGTGTGAGTGTCTCTCTCTCTCTGTATATATATATATGTGTGTGATGACTAGCTAGAACTCAACTCTTTTTCTCAAAATAAATATATAAATAAAATAAAGACACATTCGTTATATTGACTGCTTTAGATTTGTACCTAGCTGTCCTAGCCAGCTACATGCATGTTTGCATTCATAGGAGCCAAACAATCTGTAATAGATTGTCGCATGCATATCATTCTCCATATACATAGTGTATATATATATACGTACATATACACACTAACCTTAATTAATTAGCTCCACGTCACCTTTGTCTCAAATACGCATCTTTCACCTTTTCTTTAATTCACCTTTTAAGCTTAATAAATAGAAAAAAAAATTCTCAAATATAACTCTTCTATTAATCACAGATAGCAACCGAGGTATTAAGAGTAAATAATAAGTATATGATTGTCAACTATATATAGTTATCGGGTTGGAATCCAATAAGAAATAGGAATAGAAAGATGAATACCAAATAAAAGTACTATGTGCGCTGTGAGAACAAGCAATTAAGTAACTTCACAACAAAGCAATCCAAATTAATGATCGGAAAAGCAAACCCTATTGGGTGAGGGTAGAAAACAAAACCAACAAATTTAAGAAAGAGATGAGAACAAGAACAATACTTAGTTTAGGTTGTACAAGAAAATGGTACTCTATGAAAAAGATATTATACCAAGCAGCATACTCAATATTTTGTTGGAGAGACGAAAAATTGCCACGTGTAGAAATGCATGAATTATGAGCCCCGCTGTTTAAATATATTTTTATTAGTAATTTGATATTTGATTATTGTTCATAATATATAATTTTGATTTGCATTCAAATTTTTCTAATTATTTTATTGGTGTCGTACTTATTTTTTTTCAATTTAAACTTTCTATTTTTCAGATTTTACAAATTAATCCCACATATAACTATTATTTCTTATTTGGATATTAATTAATGTATACTATTCCTAATAAATTGATCTTGTTTATTACAATATATTAAATTCCCAATTTCGGGTTATAAATTTCTTGTATTTTAAAACTTTAATTAACAATATACATATTTTATTTCGATTAATTAGACTTTCAAATGATTTGTTTGTAGTAATCAATCACATATTAACCTGATTGTCTTGTTAATATGTTCAGAAAATAACATTTGTTCTTTAAATGCTACGTACTTCAACAGAAGAGTTCGTATATTACATAATGTTACAATATATACACACACACATATATATGTATGTATATGTATATGTATATATGTATATATATATAAATATATGTATATGTATATGTATATGTATATGTA